>NC_050583.1:12844682-13024682 GCF_013368585.1 Megalops cyprinoides | reverse complement strand
CAGCGGTTTCGCAGCAGCCCCGCCCACAGCTGCACTCCGATGATGCCGAAGATGAAGAAGACGAAGAAGCAGAGGAGCAGCACGTTGCCCAGCATTGGGAGGGTGTCCAAGAGCAGATTCACTAGGATTCGCATACCTGTCGCACGCACGCGCGCGCACACACACACACACACACACACACACAGAAGAAAGAGGAATGCGGGAGTTGGTAAAACGATGGCAGAATGATGCATTGAATCAAAGGATGGTGTGAGTTGTTCTAATCGATGAATATGATGATAATCATAAAGACATTTCAGAAAGGTTTAACACTCTCCGTAATATTCCATTGCTATTGATCAAGTTGTGTGGTGTTTCTTCTTGACATTTTGAAGCTCAGTGCTTATTGATTACAACTACAAACATACTGCTCTAGGATGGCTCCTTTTAAATACCCATTGCTCGTCAGAAACATGATGGCAGCACTTAATTTGCTGTGACTAAGAAGACACCACATTTGACCCCTGTCTCTCTGAGGGCGCAGTCCCTCCAATTGCACTTATGAAGTGTTTGTGCAATACATTCTTGAACTGTGCAGGCGGGGTCACATAGGGAAAGAGTGAAAGGAAAAATGTGTTTTATTTCATGTGTTTTTAAGTCGCTTTGAAAATTCTGTGACTGCAGACTTACATTTTAGAAGTTCAACAGTGGCTAATGGAGAAACACTGTTCAGCTGAGAACACAACATGACTTACCAACAAATGTTACTGAGACAGGGAAACTATGCCTGAAGCCCAGTATTGTTATATTACATTATATATGTATTTCCTAAACGTACACAAGGTTTATAGATGGAATATGAAGGAATCAACACCTTCATATTGTTGTTTTTGTGTACAGGAGTCTCAGTTCCTCCTATCAGAAGAATGTTACAGCTCTTTGCCAATACCCACCTAGATGACCGACACTGTATTATCTCCTAACAACTGCCCTTTAATTCCAATAAATTTGTAATAGAAGATAATCACGGTGTTGAGTAAGCAGAGTAGTTGGTAATGGTGTCTCTAATGAAGTATGACTCTGGAGACCATCAGCCCTGAGTGGGGACACTAAAGGGTACTCATTTAGGCAGACTGAACAAGGTAAGGTATTGTTAGCGCACTGCGTGCATAAGACAGCGGTGGTTTTGGTGCTGGTGGTGTATGTGTGTGTGCTTGTTGGGGTAGTAAAGCTTGGTCATAACACTACAGTACACTAACACTGCAGTGATTCATTGAGAGACTGAAAGAAAAGACTGAGGGAGTGTGTTGAGAGCACAGACCCCTACAAGCACTGGGAGAGGCCTGGGAGAGAATAAGAACACTGCAAGAGCAGACGGAGCGCTGGGAGAGAATGCTCAGATAGAATGCTGACAGAGAACGTTTAGAGAAATCACTGCACTGCTGAGACAGAACTGAGAGAGAACTGAGACAGAACGCTTAGATGGGGCACTGAGAGAGACCACTGAGTGCTGAGAGAGAGCACCGCGAGAGAATGTTGATGTTCCAAAGGAGCAACTTACACTTGACGTCGTACAAACTAGTTGCAGGCAGACATCTTTTACATTTAACATTACATTGCCACCAAAAATTAAGGCACTTATCCGCCATCAGCAGCTTTGGAGGAAAACGCTGAGGTCTGTAATTGCCTGCTTTTTGCATTTTTAGACAAAACGTTCTCCTTGAAGTCATCGATTAGCGCATTGGATGACATCCACAGTGAAGAATGGATGTAAATGTAAGAAGAATGCAGAAGGGAATGCTGCGGGAGAACAGAGAGAGAGAGCACTGTGACAGAGAACTGAGGGAGACAGGGGCTTTGCAAGGCAGCCTCATCCAATGCAAGGGCTTCTATGGTTGTTGATGCAATGCACTGACACTTTTATTTTGCAGTAAGACTTGAAGTTTTGCCCTTGTTTCAAATTCCCCACTTGGGCCTTCAGCAAAGGTGGTGACGCTTTGAGTTGACAGATTTCTCCCTGGTAGGAAGGGGCAGTGTTAACACATTGGCCTAGCCTTGGTACAGGCTCGCAGGGTGTGAAAACTTTAAAGACTTAATGGAGTGAAGCCCCACTCAAGAGAAAGTGAAAGACGACATCAGTGGAAGAGAAACTTTCAGTGTGGAAGTTAAATTTACCAAACTAAATTTACCACAGAGGGCAGGCAAAGGATTTAGCACCTCTCATTTAATGTAAAAAAAAAAAGTAAAGTACATATTTTTTAAAAGGAAGAGACTTTTGAGTGTAGACTACATGTCTCTTCAAATCACACTGTCTCTTCTTTCCACGGTAATGTGTCAGTGCATCTGCCTTCAAGCAGAATGGAATCTTGGACTCTTCAGGGAAGCGGCTTTTCGAAAATTGGGTTTAATAAAAGGAAGGATTGCTTCTTTTATATGCATCTAAATAAAGAAAGGGGACATTAAATAGCTATTCTGTGACAGAGGAAGATGTGTTATTAACACTCTCAATCCCGTTTCCCCAAATGGCCAAATGGTTGTGGTTATAAGTATTCTGAAACCAGTCTTAAGAACTCCAGTGGACTTGATTGAAACAGCAGGGATTGCACACCACTGAACAAACAGGTGCCCCTGAGGTCCTGCACATGGCACACCTATCAGTTACAGTGCCCGTGATGACATTTTAAGACTAATTTTTATATATGTGAGAGTGGAAGCATCACTAATCAATTTTGCACAAGAATGGGATTAAGCCTATTACAACTATGGAAATGGCAAATGTAGATTCACTGCTTAAGGTTATCGTTGCTGTATGTGTCGTAATGGCTTTGGCAATTCTGAATTTATTGTTTTGCCAACAGCAGTTCATTATAATTTAAAGCAATTTAATTGAGCAATAGAGGTAGGTGACGAGACAGAATAAGAAACTGTGTAATGCTTCTTCTGTTTGATATGTACATGCTACGGTGACACAATGTACGCTGTTCGAATAAAGCTGATTTGAACTGGAAGCTGGTTTCAAACATCAACAGAGATACAGAGGGACAGAGAGAGAGAGAGAGAGATACAGAGAGAGAGAGAGAGAGGGAGATACAGAGAGAGATACAGAGAGAGAGAGAGAGAGAGAGAGAGACAGAGAGAGAGAGAGAGAGAGAGAGAGAGAGAGAGAGGGAGATACAGAGAGAGATACAGAGAGAGAGAGAGGGAGATACAGAGAGAGATACAGAGAGAGAGATACAGAGAGAGAGAGAGAGAGAGAGAGAGATACAGAGAGAGAGAGAGAGAGAGAGAGAGAGAGAGAGGGAGATACAGAGAGAGATACAGAGAGAGAGAGAGGGAGATACAGAGAGAGATACAGAGAGAGAGAGAGGGAGATACAGAGAGAGATACAGAGAGAGAGATACAGAGAGAGAGAGAGAGAGAGAGAGAGATACAGAGAGAGAGAGAGAGAGTCACTCTTTATACAACGTCCTACTTTTCCCTCTTCCACCCAGTCCCACCGTCTGTCTCACCCTTTCTCTTCATACGTCCCCTGCTTCCTTCCTCCCATCCAGTCTCACTCTATCCATCACTGTAAACATATTGTCCTTCCTCTCATTCTGTCTCTGCTCATTCTGACTGCTCCAGGTTCGACCCGAGGCTCCACACTTTTATGGAGTGACATACTGCATGTACGTCTCTGATAAATATTTAGTCTCTCTGTGTGTGCACTTTCATGGGAAGGGTGGGGGGGGGTAGCAGCTACCAAAGATCAATCACATGGGGTTAGACAAATAAATCTGCCACAATACCTGTTCTCAGGGTTCTGATTAGGTTTACAGAACATCCTTGATAATCCTATGAGCTCTGTGATTCTCACAGGGCTTTGGTACATGAAACAATATGACAAGATTTGGAACATAGATGTCATGTTTCAGAGTTTTATAAGAGAAACAGCAGGCATCAGTGGTAATCCACATGACAGAGAGAGGCCTGCGTTGCTTTCTCTCTCTCTCTCTCCAACCTCTCTCTCGCTCTCTTTCCAGCTAACAGCTGTATCTTAATAGACCACTATAAATCTAGTGCTCTATCCGTCCATCACAAGGTGTCTGTCTAACTGCTAAAGTCTAGAATGCTCAGTAAATCTCTCGCTCTTTCTTCCTTGTGTGTGCTTACATTTAAGTGCTGACACTTGAGCTTACATTCCTCTCAGCTGTCTTCAGCAAGGATCACATTTCGACTATCCCCATTGTATTTGTATTGTGTGCACACACACCAAGCAGTAACTAAGAAATATAGCATAAATATAAGTATAACAGACCAGTGCCTATGTTTTTCTGTAACGTTTTAGCATTAACGTTTACCTGATTTTTGCCACTATTACACATATACATACATTATATACATGAATGTGTACACTTTCTTTCATTTACACACTTTCTTTCATTTACACCTCTAAATTCTTCATACAGTATTATAAACCACAACTGCATTCTAAATAATTAGCAAATGCGTATAAGTGTGTCATGAAGGAGCAGACACAAATACATTCAAATCAATGCAAGTATTACACAACAATAGTGTGCAAAATAAAAAAAAAAAAATATATATATATATATATATATATATATATATATATACACACACATGCTTAAATTTGGTTCATAAAGTCTTATCAGCAACCCCTGATCACGGCATTGTGCATTGACGCCTGCAGCCCGGCCTGTGCTCCACTCTGCCCTCCTGTAGTAATCAGCCACAGAGACAGACACAGATGCACGGAGACACAGGGAGGCGGGGCTGCCGGGGCCGCCCTGACGGGAGGTCAGTCGTGCACATTCAATTACACCTGTGGCAGAGCTGGAAAATTACCTGTTAGCGCGAAATTCAGAGGAGAAAATCTAAAGCAAATCGCCATGAATATTTCATGAGGTACTGTATAGGAGCGGAGCCGCCGAAGACTGGGGGGGGGGGGGGGGGGGGGGGGGGGGGGGGGGGGGGTTGGGGCACTAACGCGATTGTTTGCGTTTGCAATTGTTTCAAAAGGTAATAAGGGATCGTTTGCGCCAGCACGCGAGGAAAATGATTTCCGACTAAATTACAGTGGAGATTGATTCGAATTCTATAAAGGGTCTCCTTCAAATACTGGTAAATTAATTAAATGGCACACATATAACAACTGAATAGCTCATGCACTTTAATTGAATTCTGATGTGGAAGATGTTTAACGGTTCCTCTTAAAACTATTTCTGAATATAAGTGAAAATGTTTCTGTGCCATTACCTGTAATAGAACAGTAAACCTACGACACATGTTATTGGAAGTGCAAGCTAAGATAAAAATACCCCTTAAGCACGGCTCCAGATGTTGTGCATGTTTATATATAGATACCACTTATTAAAAGCTTTCATTTGGCTGTACTATACGATTTCATGGAAGCAATAGCTTCTAAATATTAACTGAATGGATTCACTTAAAAAAAACTGTATCTAGCAGGAAACCTGTTTTATAAAGGGTCGTTCATTTGATGCAACTTTTAATATTTAAATTATATTGCTGGCTTCCATGATATTAGTACATGCATAATACATTAACTTTTTATTTGAGCATATCTGCTGTAATTGCTAGAAGAGTATTCATTGGTTTGTCCATCAGTTGCTGTAATAATGGTGTGGTAATAAAGCAGTAACAGCGGTAATAATGTAGTCTTCAGTTGGGTTCAGTTTCAGGGGAAGAAAAGGTGTTTGCATGTTCACGTCTCATCCTCCATGTTTGCACATACTGCACGTTTTCAAGTTGCATTAGTAGTACTTGTATTCAAGTGCAATAATAGTGTCAGTTTTTTTTTCAATATGATATTTACTTCTCATCTGTGTGCAAATGTAATATGTTCAAATTGTTCAAGATCAGGAACAATTCTCCAGACTGAGCACTAGCATTTTAGCTAACCCATCCACTGAGGAAGCAATTAGAAAAATATTTTTTTCAAGGTTTCCATTAGTGATGATGACCGTGCAAAGACTGTCCGAAGGATTGCTAGGTTTTAATTTATGCTGCTGTGAGTTTAACACTAGTAATTATGAGCCTGATTGAAACTGTGCAAAAAAAATGTCTATGATTGTTATACAGCGCTACATTAGCCTCAAGTGGAGCAGTGGAACCCAAAGGACCCTGAAGGCATAGAACCTGAGGATAGTCCAAAAAATAAGACAGCACATAGAACTAAAATTTGTTGCAAACTTTGGACACATCAAATGCTTAACATCTCTAGCATACTTATACTGAGCATGCTTTAACTGGAAAAAGTTGCATGTGGCCATAAGAAAAACATCATCATCACTATCCATCCACACAATACTGTTAGGCATGTACTGTGTGTAGGGGAAATTGTAGTATGGGTTTTTATGAATACAAATTATACATGCACACCATGTGCACACACAAAACTACACCCATAACTGTGCACTGTATGGTAATTCATACAGAATCCCAAAACAGGCACAATAAATAAGAAATCAATCTGGGACTGACGGTCAAAAGGAGGGACTCACTTGGCACCCTGTTGATGGCTTTGAGTGGTCGAAGTACTCGCACTGTCCTGATGGCGGAAAGGTTGATGTTCTGTAGGTCCAGAGAGTACTCCACCATCCTACGGACAAAGGCACACACAGCGTTGGTGAGGAAGTACAGCACACACAAGGTTCCTAATAAAATGCATTCTAACAACGCATCATGCTCTCTACACACATCAGCTTCCCACTGACACTGTCCAGCAAGGCACTGTCCAAGTTGATTTCACTTTCTACAGACCCCACATTCTCCAAAAGCTGTCAGCATGAAAGCTGTGACAGTATATAAATACTCAATACTCTCTGTCTGAGCCATGTGTGTTTTCTTTCATTTCAATCTGTCCTTTCTTGGCACTAAACTTAAAATCTAAAACTGTCCCTTTTAGATCTCTACTCTGGGCATAATCGCTGTTCTATTCCTTGAAACTCCTTGTTTCCCTGTGCTTGTGATGTCGGCATAAAATAGCTAGCATGACCAACCCCTTTCCCCAGCATGCACACTGTACTCCCCTGAAGAATGATTACTAATTATGCACACCTGCTTATTGTGGTGAGTACTAATGACTTGTACAGTACAAGTAGCATGCTGCTAAGTCTGATATAGACTGCGAGTCAGAAACCTGGATAAAGGCATTCTGTTGTCAGAGAGAAAGATGTGCTTCGCCTGTGCTTTCAGCCTGACCTGTTTCCCGCTTAAAGGCACACCTGTTGTGCCTAGAGTGATGCGCTCCCCCTCTGTGGAGAGGAAGCCCTGGGGATTTAGTCAGCATTGAAAATAATTACCTGCACGGAGGGTAAACTGGGACTATGGAAATAACGTATGGCGGAGATAATGTGGAGGGGAACAATGCATCACTGCACAATTTTGCATTTATATATGACTTCAGCGGCTGGCAGTTACTCCACCAGGCAGAGTCGTGTGATACCTGCATATAGATTGCATGCAGATAAGAGGAGGTAATGATCTCGGACACGCAGCGATACAGAGTTAGTGGAAATGGCTGATGATCGCTGGGCATTCAGGCATAAAAAAACAAGGGCATTTTGTATGAGTGCCTCCTTCGCTGTATTCTGCACCAACTTGGGAAGTCTCTCTCATATGGAGCTGCATGCCACACAGATAGCATCTAAGGGCTGGTGATGGACACTGAGAAAATTGACCTCAAACACAATGAAGACTGTCTCTCAGGAGCTGACAACTCAGTGAAAATTTTATGAAGGAACAGGTGGCAAGGACTTAAAACTGCTCCAAACATTAAACTGGAGAAAGTGTGCTTTAGTCGGAACTGAATGTCCTGACATTCATGTCTGACTTTGCATTTCTACTTTGATGGACCACATCACTTTGCAACTTACCGTTATCCAATTCAATTGTACAATCCAGTCCAGCGATAGTCATGACAGTGTGACATTTCATGTTGTAATACACAGTATACAGTTGTCCATATAATCCATCTTCGTCAATGTGGCAAGGAAGAAAATAAATACTACAGACTCCCCTGAAAACTGCATTCCCCCCACTCCAAAAAAAGGAAAAAAAAACAGATAAACAATACCAAACCCTGCTCGATGTCATTTGAGTGAAATGTTTCAGTTCAAATAGTAATCTGTAACATTTTCGCAACATAAGAGAAGACGAAATCCCCAGGACTATATGGATGTATAAGAGGAATAGAGTTTGGTGACGCTTAGGCCATCTGAGACTGCCATCAAATTGAGATTGCAGCTCTAAAGCAATAGTACACAAAAAACTTTAGAGCTCTCTATTTTTCTCCATCAGCAAGGTTATATAACGAGCTTCAGGTGCAGGCAAAATAAACCCTGAACAGGCGCTTCTAATCTGAGACCTTCCCGAGATGTTCATAAATATTTGAGAGGCTACACATGGGCTGCGTGTGGAAGGGTTTTTGGAAGGGTACCTGAGTTTTTGTGGATTCATCACATACCGTGTCTGTCTCCCTTCACTTGCTCTCTCTTTTGTTTACTTCAGCTACAAAATCAGCTCTGCGCAATGCATTTTACATACCATCTCAGTCAACCCCTCCAGTATAACCATGACTACAACGGAGCTGATGGCCAGCGTCTGCCATAGAAGGAAGACCTACTTCTTAAGAATGCATCCCAGCTCTGCTGCAAAAGCATAACTCGCTAACCTTCCCTTATTTGTGTCTTATTTGTTTCTTATTGTTGGGAATGCTGTATTGCCATATTATTCTTATGTATCACACTTGTGGATTTAATAAAGCGTGTGTGTGTACCAGTTCTGTTACCACAGCACTGTGTAGGAGACTGACTCATGTTCACCTTCTGCCTCGAAAATATGTTTTCAGGTGGCTAAGTGTTTTCTATAGATATTACCCAACTACCAGCTCTAATTCCTTAATGACAGAAAGAGTTTTATAATGCTGACAGTGATACACTGCACACAAGCTGTGTAAAGATGAAAATCCTGGGGTTCCTGAGTAGCTCAGTGGTTAAGGTGCTCACTCTGAGTGTGAGCTGAGATCTACGGCCTGGCTTTGATCCCAGCTGTGTCATTAGCCAACAATAACTGAGAACCCGAAGTGGCAGAACATACTGGCTTTGCTCTGCTGAGAATAGGCAAGGGTCACTCATCTCACAACTCAAAGGCACCCTCGTCAGGTGACTGCCAGTTGCTCAGGCAATGTCAGCAGAGTAGCATCTATCTTCAGTGTCTATCTTTCAATGAAATTGCCCTCGGCTGAGTGCAGGTGTGTGGAAGGATTGCATTTGTCTAGTCTCAGCTCTACTGTGAGATTGCAGACGTTGTCATGGTGGGAAGAGCCAGCTAAAGTATAGAGCTGAAAATTCCAAAATAGGGTTTTTACATAAAGAAGAAAAAGCACTCACATATTTGTCATTGAAAAGCTGGCAAAGGAATAAAACAATATACTTTATCAAGTGATAACCAAATGGCATTGTATTTGATTCAATCACATTTGCCTCACACCTCAATAAAACCCTAATTTATACAATAAAACTAAGCATTCCATACACACCTGCAGGACAAGGCCTGCTCTCAAAGAGAAAAATAAGATTTACTGAGCTCACATATTCATCCTATTCTGTTACAAAGAAATGAAAACACTGTAATATATGCAGGTCATTGGACACACACGCATACATGCGCACACACTTGAATACACACACGGTCACATGAAGAGTTTTATTGCATAAAACACAATTGAGAATAGCTTAGGAGCTTCGTGACTGCGGTCTGTTTGTAAAAGATTTAACCAGATCAATGAAAATAAGATTCCTCTAAACAGCAGCTGCCTCCTATGTCCACAGCAATAATGATCTGGACCCTCAACAGCACATAGACACTCTTTCCAGCTGGTCAGGCAGACAGGCAGACAGACAGTCCGACAGGCCATTAAAGACTAGCGACGTGTTACTGTCCTTGTCCCTGCCCGTCCCTCTGATCCCCCCTCTGTCCTTCCTCGTGTGTGTTATGAGGACTGGTAGTGCAAGATGAGGCCCTTCCTGACTAGGCAGTGCAGATACACTCTACACTATACACAGACTCACAGACAGAATGGCATGTTCTCCTAAGTAAAATTTCCTTTGTTCTTATGCCCTCCTGTTTCATATTTCAGCAGGGTGTGAGATTTTTAACAATGCCTCTGTTTCGCTCCCCCCCATTCACACATGTGCGCACCGGTTTGAGGTTGGCCACATGTGACCACTGTCAAAGTCTGGACCGAGTGGTGAGACAGCTGGGTTATGGGGCTTCACGTTCGTCCGCAGCTTGTACACATCCCACCACAGAGACCCGTGCAGCTTCCAAGACATTTATGCATTTTACATCAGAGAAGAAAAGTTCTGGGTAGAGCATCCTGCTAGATGCTTGAGCAGTTACAGCATCACACATCAGCTATAATATAAATACAGCTGCACACACTGCTACGGTCCCATGGCCCTAGCCACTAGTGCATGCATTCATAGACTGGAACATAAACTCAGCTGTAGAGGATATGAGCGAACAAAATACATGCTGACAGCCAGTGGTCCCCCGACTATCTGATGATGCTGGTTATTTTAAATTCCCAGCTCCCCTTGAGAGAAAGTAGAAAATTGATGTGGTTGGTTAACAGTGACCAAAGTTCGAATGCACATGCAACAGACTGCAGCGGGCCTCTGGCATAAGCATATCTTCCCTCTCCCACTGCACTAATTGAATTACAAATAACAGCAGAGGAAAATGCAGAGTGGTGAGATACAGACAGCTTTAATGTGTTCTCCTCCGAACTACCATCAGGTGTTTAAGACCGCATCAATCAACTCAAGTGTTTCTTATAACAATTAGCTACCTGCCCACAGGCTCTTACTTAATTGTTCAGTCCTTTTCACTTTTCCTTTTGGTGGCTTTCTCAGTGCTTTTCTCTTCTGTTTGTGTGTTCCCCGAGGTAGGTAGAGAGAAACTGTTGTTTAATGTGGAAAGCCTGTATTCACTGACGGACAGCATGGATTTTCTGTGTGTGTGTGTGTGTGTGTATGCATGCCTGCACGCATGTGCCTGTTTCTTTGCCTGTTTCCAAAAATCTTCCTCCTCATCCCATCTCTTTCTCTCTTTCTTCCTCTCTCTCTCTCTCTGTCTCTCTCTCTCTCTCTCTCTCTCTCTCTCTCTCTCTCTCTCTCCCTCTCTCTCCCATTCTCTCTCTTCCTCTCTGGGAGGTGTTAATCCAGAGCAGTGGAAGCAGGCAGAGAACAGAGGGAGCATCTGAGAGGGAGGTGCGAGCCGGGTCTGCAGTGAGAGATATCTCTCCTCTATTCTTCCCAGCACGACAGGGGGATTAACAGGGAGAGTGTGTACCCTCTGTACACTCAGTCACCACACGTGAGCCCTGCTATTGTAGGAAGGCAGTGCGCAGGAGGAGGAGAGAGATGTGATCAGAATTCTCCCGCATCACAACAAACACACAGGTATCAGCGGATTAACCAACATGCAGAACTGGATCGGCTCACCCCACCACAGCACCCCCCCCAGCTTCCTCTCTAATTCCCTCCATGACCACGTGGAATTCAAGCCCCCGGAACATTCACTGCCTCCAAGGCATATATCTGCCGCCCTGCTTTAGCCTGAGGTTAGTTGCACTTCAGATGAGCTGGAGCAGCTTTCGCAGAGAGCTGACCTAAGTACAGCACACTGGCCAAACCAGCATATTAAATTAAGTCAGCCCGGTGCCTAGGCGAGTTAAGCACAGGCAAGGATACGTCTCCTATGTTGTCATCCTCACACTGATGCTCATCTGCAGACACTGAAAACAAAGCTGAAGAAGATTTATGTCTAAATATTAGATGGTCTGAGAGACGGGGTGTCAATGCTGGGAAAATATTAATAAAAAAATAAAAAAGCATTCAAAAAAGAAAAAAGATAGACAAGCCACATCAGAAATAACCACACAACCTGAAAATTTAATGACTGAATGGATAGCATTTTGTTTTGTTTATGCCAAGCACCTATAAGTAGTACAGTCTTCACATGTCATCCATAGCCAACGCTAAAAAATAAAGAATGATATACCTCCTCTGCCATACACCACATCCATAAATAATTTGAATTAATCATCACAGTCTTTCAGCTGTAATCTCTCTATAAAAGGAATAACAAAGGCTCAGGCATCAGGTACCCATCATGCACTGTTGAGCACACGCAGGCGTCACACGGGGAGAGATTGCGCTCGTTCATTTACAAAAACACACACTAGGTGGGCAGGTGTAGGCGGGAACAGAAAAGGTCAGCTCTAAGAATAATGTAATAGCACGCGAGCGGCAGGTGATACCAATGAGCTGAGATGCTTACAGCGGCATTGGCTGGCGTTAGAGGGGTGCACACGCGGCCAGGGTGTGTCCGCAGAAGCCTGGCCTCTGTGCCTCTCCGCTGCAGCCATGTCACCTGAGCTGTCCTCCCCCCCGGACACACCCCTGCTGGGTGGTTCGAGGGGGTCAGTGGGTCAGCAGTGTAGCATAGTGGCTAAGGAGCAGGACTCCTAACCGAAAGGTTGTCGGTTCGATTTCCCACAGGGGCACTGCTGCTGTACCCTTGGGCAAGGTATTTAACCCACAATTGCCTCAGTAAATATCCAGCAGTATAAATGGCTAACACTGTAAAAAAAAAAAAATCTTGTAACTGATGTAAGTTGCTCTAGATAACAGCGTCTGCTAAATGCCAATAATGTAATGTAATAACGTAATGCAATGGGAGCATGATGCCTGAGTCTCGGAAGCAGAGCGCCTCCCGGTCCTCTGAGGTCACACTGGCCCAGTCCGCCTGACTCAGGCCTCAGGTTGCAGCTCTGGAACGTTCTGTGCCGGACGCCGACAAAGTGCACCTCGAACAAAACTTGACCATTAAGACTAACTGGATCCCCTCCAACACACCCATAAAGGTTGCGACAGGTATAAAATCCGTGTCGCCGGTGAACACGGAACGCTGGTGCTCTGGGCGCTGCCGCGTGTCAGGGTCCGGGATTGATGCGGAGGCCCGTGACACAGGCATGCCTGGAGCGCAGCCCGAGAGAACTGTCATCCGTCATCGCGGCTGTCACAGAGCACCCCGGAGTTCAATCTGAGCGAGACTAATCAAAACCAGTCTAAGAACACAGCCTCGCTGGGATGTGCATTAGGAAGTTTTAGAGCCGATGTGAAATACCGGGAGGGAGCCCTCAGAGCAGGGGTGCAGTAAAATATACCGATCAACCGCATGTGTGAGGGGGGCACACCTTTTGGGAGCCTTACTTGGACAGGAGGGGGTGATTCGGCTCTAGTTCAAAATTGAGCATCCTAAATGGTCAGCATTTAGAAGCAGCACATTTTTCCCCAAAATGCTGAACCTTATATTAGCTTTGAGCCCTTAACATGAGTCTGAGCCTTGAGGTCAAAGGTCAGAGGTTACTCCAGTGCTGGGGACACTCCTGTCTTTATGATCAGAAAATCAGCCCTTAGTTTGAGCCCTGAGCCTGAGCTCAAATTTGAATCCAAGCTTTGGGGCAGATGGTCAGAGACTGGTCCAATGCTGGGGAGGACCCTCCTGCCAATGCAATCTTCTCTTCCTTTTTAGTTCAAAACCAGACACATCTGAAACAGTATCAAACAAGAGGGAGGTGGGCAGAGTCAGAGGACCCAGGGGGCAGAGCACTGCAGTAGGAGCAGCTGGTGTGTAGACACCCGCATGCTACCCAGACAGGCACTCAGATTCACCTGCCCCACACAGGCTAGAGGAGAGCAACAGAGAGAGAGAGAGAGAGAGCCCATCAACACACCACTGGGGAAATACTGCAGGAAAAGAAAATAACTGCAGTAGGATGGTAAAAGAAAGAAGGGGGAGAGTAGAGAGAGAAACGAGACAAGAGATACTGAAAAGCAGAGGAAGGAGAGGGGGAAGCAACTGTGGGAGAAAGGAAGGAGAGATGGAAGACAGGAATGACACTGGCAGCAAGAGAGGGATGGAGGAAAGGAGAGAAAAAGAGGAGAGGGAAGGGGAGAGAGGTGAGAGTCGTCCTTTGCGCTGTGAGTCTTCTTTAGTTTGTGTATGCCATCTCTCTCCTCGCCAAGCTGTGCACGACCCTGCTCCGGTGTCTGCTCCTGCCATGCAAATCAGCACTGTGCCTACAGAAAACATCATGGTAAACCATGGAACCATTTACAATGCAGCCACTGAGGAGTGACAGTGTGGCAGTCTCCTCATTGAGAGGGAAATTCGGTCTCTGGCCTTTGCCCCAACACACCCACGGCATTGTCCCTCTGAGGGACTGTCATGATATGATTTCATAAGGCAGTTTCACATTTCACCACAAGCAAGACTAATTCCAATGCTAATTTAATGACTCCTTGAAACAGAAAACAGGGTTAGTGGCTTTTCTGTCCCTCGCCCACCTAAGCACGCACAAGCGCACATGCACGCTGTCACTCTGATCAAAGCCACGAGGCAATCGGCAGCCGCAGCGCCACAGCATATTAACATAAACACCCATCCAGTTTGCTAAACCTGCTATGGATATGGCTGGAATTCTCTGCCTCCTTTCGCTTGGTTGCACCTCCAAACACCAGCTTACACTGCTTAGAGATATATCAGGCTATAATGTCACACCTGTTTTACTCTTTTCTCCATCTTTCCCTCTTTTCTTCTCCTCTTTTTACATTGCCTTACAGTACATTCATTTAGCAGACGCTCTTCTCCAGAGAGACCTCCATCACAGAAGAACAGAAGTGTATCCATTCAATTTGAATGAGCAACAGTGTCCGACCAGACTAACAACACTCCCAGACCAGTGAGTGTGAGCATGATACTATTCAAGCACCACCGCAAGTTAACTTGTGCAACTTGACTAGACAAGGGAAGCCAAGTATGCTACAATACATCAGTCATTAGATTACAGAATCCAAAACACATCACAATATTACATGTAAAATAAACAGTAAGTGCTACCAGTAGCAGATGTTAGGGGATGGGGATAGAGGTGAAACCAAGATTCAGCCTGAAGAGCTGGGTCTTCAGTCTGCGTCTGAAGATGGCCAGTGATTCCACTGTCCTGACCCCTGTGGGAAGTTCATTCCACCACTGAGGGACCGGTACAGACAGGGATCCTTTTAAGTCCTTTTAAATCTCTCTGTCTCCCACCATTCCTCACTCCTCATGGCTTGGCTTACTGCTGTTACATACTGTCTTCCAGTCCTCCACTATCTTCCCTGCACCTGACGGAGCAGCTCAGTTAGTGACCCGGTCAAGCAAATGCTAGTCGGAGTTAAATCGGTTCATGTCCATCCATGCTACGCGGACAAAAGCAATTCCCTCTTCCCTTGGTGAAGCCCTGAAGCCACTGCCGAGATAAAACCACAGAAGCACTTTGGCCTCCAGGAATTCAGCTGAACAAAATCATTATTTACCTGAAATGCTGCTGTTTTGCAGAACCTTTTTGCAGAACACATACAAAAACACACCCTACCTCCAACACACTAAATGTGAGCTGATACAGCTGTCAGCACTGAGACCTCTTTTCAGTCTGAAGTGTTTCATGTGTGACTGAGGTGCCTTCTTATTGTGTCACTCAATCTCCCTCAGCCTGTGGCAGGTCAAAGTTCATTCGGCCGCACAGTATTTCACAGCTGGGCTGCTAGTATTGCATCTTACTCTCAACCTCTCTCTCGCTCTCTCTTTCTCTCTCTCTCTCTTTCTCTCTGTACATGTCCAGTTTAGACACTCAACCTATCACACTTTTGATCAGCTAAAGCAAGTAGTATGCCTCCATCTTGATTCAGTCCTCTCTCCTCCACTAACAAGCCCCTCCTTTTATATTCTTCCCCCCCTCTCCTTCAAAAACTGAAGCATTCACTCCTTACTCCATACACTGAAGCAGAGGTGAAAATGAAAGACTAATACAATGCCATGTCCCTTCCCTTATCAGCTCACAGGTACAGACATCCTGTATGTGTTCCCAATAACTTCAACAGAAGAAACAGCAGAAGATGCCACTCATGCAGCATTGCGCATTCTCTGCTCTTGGCTTTGTTGTGGGCGGATGTTGACGTAATTAGGATTGTGCATTTGCCTGTGAGGCGCTGGATATGAAGTATGAATCAATCGGCAGGCACGGTTAGAGGTTGATAGGACTGCTGTCGGAGGAGCGCTTGCTCATGCATGTGTAATGCACTCTCCGCTGTGACAGCGCTCTCCAGGGCTGCGAAAAGCCACAGGTTAAAATGGAGGCCACCAAAAAGGACAAGCTCCTCGCTGATCCGCAAAAGAAATGTCGCTTTCGCAACCCGCTAATCAATTGACTTTGCCGGTTTTCCGGCGGGCTCGTAACTGCTCAGAGCGCAGGAAGCTTCATTCCAACCACCCTGATAATGCGCTCTCAGCACAGCTTTCAGACACGCTTCCCCGATGTCTGTGCTCGACGTGCAGCAACATCACTGCAGGGAGTCAATTCTAAAGCTGGGATTAATTTAGAAGCTGCGGCATCATGCGTTCCAAGTCTCCCATTTAACAGTATAGCCCCGGACAAACAGCAAGTTGTTTGTGCAGAACACCAGTTTTTACCACTGCAGTTCGCAGGATTTGGAAACTTTGCACCATAAGCTGTTTCCCCACTACAGTGTCAGAACTCACTGCAGACAGTACCATGCACATTCACACAAACTGTTCAAAATACTGCTATCGACCTGAAGACCTGCACAAAGTAAATTATTTCAAGGAAAAACCATACACATATGTTACACAAGAGCACTGGTATTGCCATTCAACAGTCACTCTTTTGGTGATGTCCATTATTAACAATGACAGGACTGTCATACAAGGGGGTTCCTAAAGAGTGTTTCAGATCAAATGAGATCTATTTCATAATCAAGCCGTGTAAATATGGGACTTGACAGCGGTTGATCCTGGTTGACCTTTTGAGTCATTTGAACATATTCATGTTAAATGTACCCAGTACACACCTACTGCAATCATTGAGTTTTAAAATCAATTTAAATAACATAACATGGCAGCTATTGTAAGAGTCATATAACAGCCCTTACCCTGCCATGACAATGAAGAAATCCAGTCTGTTCCAGGTGTCTCCTAGGTAACAGCGACGCCCAAAGATGCCCAAAGCCACCATCTTAACCACCATCTCCAGTGCAAAGAAGATGTATATGAAGGCATCAAAAGCCTGGGGGAAAGGAATACAACAGTGGATTAATTAAAACACAAGCAACCAGCTTCAAAATGCTCCAGAAAATATTCTCAATTTACAATTGAGAATTGAGGCAATTGAGATAGGCGGGTGGGTTAATGGTTAGATTTATTAGATTGAGGGCTAGAATTGTATCAATCCTTTAACCGACCTGATCGATAAGTATTACCACAAAGGAACTGGCAGTGTTGCTCTTGCCAAATAAGTTTTAAACCTCTCCCAGACACAAAACACCATTCAAACTGGCCTCTGTTATTAGATGGTGGCTGAATGTTTTGATTTGATTTCATTCTCTTTCTCTTGTTTTGCTCTCTCTCTTTCCCATGCACCCTCTCAGAAGAATGTATTTCAGGCTTGATTCTGTAAACAGAACTCTGCCAATAGGAAAAAAAAACATTAATTTGAAACACAACCAAAAGCATTCACTGATGATATCCAAAACAGCTTTAAAACAGGTAGCTAACAACAAATGGATTGTCAGCCCATAGCTTTCTCAAAGGCTTCACTCCACTGCTGCTGATGAAATCTGTCCCTAATTAGCAATTAAGAGGCAGGGCAATCTTCAGATATATCTGGCCACTTACATATTTACTTGCTTTGTGGAGGACTGCTACAATTTCCTTTTTTATAGTTTTTTTCTCAGAGAGTTAATTAGCCTGAAAGGTTACTCAGTGGCTAATACATTAGATTAATTAGCATGAGAGACTGTTAGCATGAGGGGTTACTCAGTGGTTAGTACATTAGATTAAATCGTGTGAGACACAGGTAATAGTTTCAGTCAGAATTCACTGTCCAGCAGTTCAGCAGATTTTGAATGTCAGGGAGGGAAAATGGTAGCGAGGGTATGAGAGCATTCACAGACAAAGATCAATATGGAGCTAACACATAGTGTGTGTGTGTGTGTGTGTGTGTGTGTGTGTGTGTTTGTGTGTGCAATCTCAGAGACACAGTTTAGGGTAATGGAGTTAATTTCAGGACCAAGAAGGGACTCCACACATCCTCCATGTGCTCCTGGAACCAGTCATGACAGTACATGACACGTAACACACAGCACATTATACAAATGTGCAGGACAGAGGGCACCTTTGCGGACCTTCTTTGTAACTCTGATCACTTTTATCAACCTCTCACACCCCCTCTTGTGTCTGACTAATTTCCTCCATTGAACCATGACCGTATTTACCCCACTGTGAATCTCCTCACAGTGTGTCGGACGAGACGAGACGGGCCGTGTCTCGACCTCAGGCAAATGGCAGTCACAGGCGGAGGGGCTGTGTCTTGACCTCAGGCAAATGGCAGTCACAAGCAGAGACAGGGCCGGCAAAGGCGAGCAGGCGGCGGCTCTTATAAAGAGCCACGCGGCAGGAGGAGCGCGATGCAAAGAGTCGCGGTAAATTATGCCACTTTTGACATTTCACAAATCTCAGCCACCCCGGTCCTGGGGGAATCAGGGTTCATTATGACAGGAATGTTAATGCAGGGTCTCACAAACTTTCAAAGGGTTTTTCTTTTCTTTTTTTTTTTTTGTAATTTTTTTTTTTTTTTTTTTTGGTGTGGAAGAATGCGCTCCTTATTTTTGGAAACTTTAAACCTTGACAATGTACAGGTGTTCGGATCGTGTGAAAGGAGCTGACAGCCCCGCCTCGTGAGCTCTTCAAAGCCAATTTCCCAGGTGCCAGCATTCAGCAACAATCAGTGCAGTAAACAATAGTGTACGACAGCAAACTGCCTGAGTACTCGTGGAATAAAAAAAAAATTCCAAAAAGTTCTTTTTTGTATCTTTTTTTGGCTTCCCACAAAAAAAGCAAAAGTAAGAAACTTTGTTTATGTATTTCAAATCTTAAATGAACAAAAAACAACTAATTGGACTAAGAAAGAAAACCATAATTTGAGTCAAAATCAAAACCCTGACCGATCAAACGATGACAGGCCAATCGGGTATGAACACTAGGAATGTTATTCTCGGCATCTCTTGATGCACGTGACAAAGAGGAAAAAAAAAATCCTAAAACAATAAAACTATGAAATGTGCAGTAAACCCACAGATGTATAGCAGGGGAAGCAGGGGAATGTACCATTAGGCACAGAGAGGAGGGATATAAAAAACTCCTGAGGGAGAGAAATAAATCTCAGGGGCTCCAAGGCCCCTGCAACCTCCTCCCCCCCCCCAACCACCCTCCAGGCCCAGAGAGAGGATGTCACACTGCACATGCCGACAAAGCCTCTGGTGAACGTGCACGCGAGCAACAGCTATGACAAGCGCTGCTAATGAGTCATGAACAAGTGCACTCCCACGAGATAACAAGGGACGTCAGATAGAGATGGCTTGGCTGCGTGATGAGTGGCGAGGAGCATTCTTTGCAGCGCTGAGATGATCCATTGCCTCACGCTCCCATACTGAAGTGTGCCTCTTTAATGTATATCCAGGCTCTAGAGTCCAACAGCGGCACAAACGGGAACTGTCTAAGAGGTAAAACATCCCGGAGAGATTATTAATTGGATTAGTCTATCCGCCTTTCATATGCAAAGAATTGACTGTACTTGGGGGGCCAGCTGCAGAGCTGCTGATACAACTGGATGTATTGTGAGTGTCTCTCTTCATGGATAAGTGAACAAAGGAAAAATGTTTTTAGCTCCAAAGACCTCAGGCCTTCCATAAAGAAATGGAGCTTGGTGATCTTTATGTATATGTGTTGAGTGGTTAAACACAAATAGGCCCAAGTGACCGCTGAAAGGAAACTGTGAACCAAAAACAGGAACCTTGGAAGCAGATATCATGAGCCAGGTTAATCCATATTAGGTCATTAGTGGTACATGCCAGTGAGTCATCTCATACACCAACAGCATTTTACATTCATTCACAGAGAGGAAGAGGCAAAGCGAGACCAGAGGGTGGGAAAAAAGAGGCAAAGACAGATAAAGACGATGATTGGGGCAGAAAGAAGTGGAGAGACGGAGCTAGGGAGCGAGAGAAAGGCTGAGGGAGAGAGGGGAGGGGAGGAGGCAGACGGAGAGAGATGAAGAGACCGAAACATATGACCCCACAGGACCACGGAGCCAGCTCACCTGCAGGATCTGGCAGCGGTCGGACGAACAGTCGATGTTTTCGCAGGGCTGGTACATGCCCAGAGTCACGCAGTTCAGCAGGATCACCATCATGCTGACACGCTCGAACCACGTGGAGGGGAAACACAGTCAAGGAAGCACAGGCTAAAGGGAGGGATCAGCAGCACTGTGACATGACCACACCGCACAGGCTCCTGTTGCAATGTCACGGCTTTGAAATGCTGTCACGACTTCACAAGCGACCCGACAGCATTGCTTTAGTCAAACACCTTCAATTCTTTTTATGTGTCAAAGTACAACAAAAAAAATATCACACACAGCAAACTCACCCCATTGAAAACCATGACAACAAAGCAGCACCCTTACGAAAGATCAAACTATCTCGGAGACAGCTGCTATTCTTTTGTTTGTAATTACCAATGATTCCGATCACCAACAACTTGTACAGGGGTCTTTGCTTTTGTAAACCTTGTGTCATATATAAAGACGCACTCATTTGAAATTCTCTAAGCAAAAGGATCCAGGGCCCTAGAATCCTTTGAAGCCTATCCTAGGTTGTTTCAGAGACAGCTGCAGGTGTGGCTTCAATTTAATGTAACTGTATGGAAATTAAAAAATGGTGTCTGATGTTTTTGTAGTCCTAAACCTTTGTGGCACAAGCGATACATCATAAATCCTCAGTCAATTCCCTGAAACACACTTTCATATTGTAATTAATGACCATTTCCAGGAAGAGCCATTTTCCTCCTATGACTAGACACTAGACACTGGTTGGAAAAAAAGTTGGATAGGATTTGCATAATTTGCATATCAGTCCATCTCTATCACAAATCTAGGAATATGTGAATACTACATGGAGACAGTAGACTGGTCTGGCTGCATTGGGCTGGGCTCTGGCGACAGACATTGTTTTGTCCTCTGTTGATGTCTGATCCTCAAAGAGGTCAGTCTGGTGACATGTCCTTATGGCTCATGACAGCTGAGGATGACATCAGTGCAACCGTAGACCACACTTATTATGCAATTTTGCATGTCCACAAGGACAGATCTTCTTTATTGCCTTGATTCTATACTTTTTCCTGCCATCACAGTATTTTTCCATATCGTTGTACCTCAAATCTCTCTCTCTCCCACACACACACACACACACACACACACACAAAAGGTTCCCTCCTTCCTTCCTTCACTGTATTATTTTGGAGGGTGGCAAAGGCTCACTCTCAAAGGGTTCAGAGGTTATGCTGGTTTTGATGTGAAACTTTCTTTTCAATACTTATGATTTTATAGTACAAATTGCAAGAAGGAATAAACAGAAAGGATTACAGAAAGGATAAAAAAATCTTATACAGTCTCTTTTTCTCTCTCTCACACACACACACACATACACACACAATGTATAAGAACACTAGTATGAAGTACAAGTACTAGCAAGACATTCTGGGCAAACCTAAACACAAAATAACATGGTTGCTTTCCAGTGATTCACTGTGACCTTGAGAACATATATCTACTGTAGCTGCATGCATCATCCCTTCATCTATTTCTTACATTCTGTCTTGTTTCTCTTCATTTGTGTCTTTCCCTTCTGGGATATTTTTCTGTTAGCTAATTACTGCTATAAAAATGATGAGAATACTGTCTTAGTGTGAGGTTCACAGATAAAATGTACCCTTTGTAGTATGCTGTATTATTCTCTGGTTGTCAATTGTAAAATTTGATTTTCCCACCTTCTTTCCAGAGAAGTTCTGTCCTGGGTTTAGAAAACTAATTAAACACTGGATTGCATGCATTCTAAACTCAGTGTAATACCCTGAGACAGTTTTACTCGTTTAACGAAAAGGCAATACACAGTGGACAGAGCAGCAGCACCAACCAAAGCTTTAAAAAACCAGTATTTTCAAGTGTGACAGCACAAATGAATACGCATTTGCTGCGGCCAATGCTTGCAAAATCACATAAAAAAGGAATTTAACAGTCCACAATGCAGAATCAATCTCAGAGGATTACTTGAAATGTCCTAATGCACATTTCCACTGCGGAGCTACAATCGTGCCCTGCAGCCAAGGCAGAAGGCTGTTGTGTGATTGTTTCAGTGAACAGTTTTTTTTCTGTAATTCCTAAACAAGAATAGGGCCATGTTGTGTAGACAGAGCAAGCACATCTGCTTCTTGTCCCCCTCCCCATCCCTGGGCACTAGCAAGCAGCAGTCAAATAAACATGGTGGCACACTCGAGAATATCAAACCAGCATGGGTGCTGAGGGGGATAACCTGCTCTGAAGATCACCTGTCAATCTGGAGCACTTATCAAAATGCAAAACAGCTTTTATTTGGACAGGAGAGCATAGATACCATCGCAGCATCAGGATTAAAGCCTCAAGAGCTTCACTAAGTGCCACTGAAGACGAAAGGGTCGTGTATCTGTCCCGGTTCCAGTTCTTCTGAAATCCAAACACACCATGATAAGGGTACACAATAATAACCCTCTCTGCCCCTTAATGCGAAGCATTCTGTTTGCAGCCCTGTGTTCATTCAGAGTACGAGTGCATGCACAATTCATACGTAAGGGCTATCATTAATCATTTAAAGGGATCTTAAAAGCAGCAGGATGTCTACTTAATATTAATGTTAGACTGTTGAAAACAGTTTGATGCGTAGATGTGTAGGCAGGAGCGCACTTGGGAACTGCACCATCTATTTCTCAGCATCTCGGCTGCCCAATTCTTATTGTTTGGCTGTCCTAGATCTTTCTCCGATGCTTCCAATTGCATGACTGCTGAAAGCCGCATCTTCAAGTAAGCCAATCAGGACTGACCTTAACAGAATCAGACCCATCCCTTTACTTCACCTTTTTAAGCTTTTAATAATGCTTAGGCCACCATCAGACAATGTGACAGATAAACATTGTCATCTCAATGTTAAGGACCCATCACAGTTAGGCTCATATGAGATGATCTCTGGATCTCTGGGCTCCTCAGCACCTTGTCTTACTTTCCAGGATGATAAACGAGAAAAGATTTGGGTGCTAGGATCCTGGGGGGGGGGGGGGGGGGGGGGGGGGGTGATGGGGTGCTGAGAGCACTCATTATCTTCAGACAGATGCCCCACACCAATCTGTTGTAGAGGTCACAAGAGCTCACACTGGCTTCACTACGGTGTTGGCTGCAGGTAAACAGGCTTGGTTGCCATGGTTTCTTAATGCTTCATTTGTCTTTTTTTTCCCCTGCTACTCCTGAAATGATGACATTCAGTAAACTGGAACCACCGCAGGGTTGGTTTGCATGAAGTTATGTATGTCTGGTTTCATCATACGTACATATGTTATAGCCAGAACTTTGCAACTATGCTATTTTCACATGTTCTTCCATAGAATTTCAGTATGAGTTCTCTGAACTCATATGCACATACAGTGCCAGTCAAAAGTTTGGACACACTTTTCTCTCTTTATTTTTACCATTTTCCACATTTTAGAATTATAGCAAATAAATCAAAACTATGAACCAACACAAATGGGATTATGCAGTAACCAAAAAATTGTTGTAAACAAATCGAAATTCTTATCTTTTAGATTCTTCAAAATAGCCCAAATTTTTTTTTAATAAAATTTTTCCTTGGAAAGAAATTAATACATAGGCATGAACTTCACGATTTATATTTGTCAAAGAAAAAAAGAAAAAGAATTTAAACATAAGTCTTAATCCAAACTTTTGATCAATACTGTATATGTACACAAACATCAATGCAGGTCATCATGATGCAAAGTGACCTGTTGGAGACAATGCAGACCAATGTAGCCGCCACAATGCAGGGTACTCTGCAGACCCGTATGGGCGTCCCACAGGAGCTCCGGCTATAATGAAGCCACGACACTGGGTCCTCAGTGGCATTCCAGCCCCAGGACACCACCCACGCAGCGCTCCACCGCCTATTAGGTCAGAGCGTGAATGCGGCCGCAGACATCATCCAGGCCGTTTGAGACATCATCCAAGCTTTCATTTGGAACCGTTTAAGTCGGAGAACTGAGACAGGACCTCGTGCGTCGGAGTCAGCTGGGATTTCTCCACCCATCTGCCCTGCTCTCTGAGAATGACGGCTCATTAGGAGCAATGCAGACACTGGGGCCAGTCTGATGAGGTGAGCGTCACCCGGCCGGCTCTCCTCCACTTCTGCTTAACGTGACATGACACTCGGTGGACGTTTTCAGTGGCATTCCCGCTCCGAGCGTGCTGCCGGAGGTGATAGAGTGAGGCAGGCTGAAGGTACAGCCAGAGCAGGGCTAGTTAGTCAGCTAACTGCCTGGCACAGATTTTGAGTGTTTGAATTGAAGTTAATTATAGCGCCTCTAATGTATTTAAACTTCGGACAGGTTATTTTTTTGACATCTTACACAGTTTTTTTTCCCGCTGACCGAGATCGACTGGAACACGCACACTTAGAAAAGAAAGAAAGCCTTGACTTACAGTGGATGGTGAGGTTTTAACTGTGCCCTGGGCAAATTATGATAGCTTTCTGCAATGCTGGGAATGTTTATTGTAAGTGATATCCGGTCTGAAAATCAGAGGATTTCCTTGATACAGTGAGCTACCATGGTAGCTGAGGGAGAACATCAGCCATGTGTCATGTAAAGCAGTACTGTGAAATTGTCTTATCCTCTAAGTTTATCTCCTGACACCCAGCATTGGGGGTTACAGAGTGACATCACTTCCTCTTGTACAGAATCTTCCTTTCTCTTAGCGAGATGCACTGATACTTTTTATTGCACAGTGGTAGGTTTTTTTTTACTTGACCACACGGAACCCAAAGGAGGCCAGAGGGTGTTCTGGGGTGTTCCAGAATTTCGTTCCATTAAATCCACAACTTTGTCAGCAGTTCATAATGACTGACAGGAGACCACCCTGTAAACTAATTCTGTAGATATGCATCTGAAAGATGGTGGATCATTGTTACACCCTGCCTCTTCCAAATGCTCCAATATCTCATAATCCAGCCAGCATGACACTTGCTTCAGATGTGGTGTCTGCCTCTCTCGAATGTGCAAACTCTTCAAAACATTTTTTTTGAAAAATGACTCAATTAACAAGATTGCCTGGAAGGAAGCTCTCCTTCCTCCTCAGCAAAAGCTGTGCAACAGAAGCAAAAAATATTCTCATTCTCATTCTCTAGCCCATTGCCATAATAGCTTCATTGTTTTGTATATCCCAAACTAAAATACTGTATTATAATAGTATAAGCTTTTAATGAAATTAATCTCAATAAAATCTTTCTCCTCTTCTGTCACGAGAAATGTCTTGGATAAAAGATTAACAACCCTCAAAACAGACCCTCACCATTTGTGGATTTTAAGTATTACTCATGTTTGTTACACGCACACACACACACACATATATATATATATATATTCATACATACATTAATCACTTTTTATTATATTATTACATTGCCTTACAGAAAATACAGTTGATTTGTGTCAATATCAAATAAATAGGAAATAACCTTCACATAGCGTTCTTAATTGGTAACATACAGTATTTTTAGATTTCCCCATTCATCTTGATCTCTAAAACGCATCTCTTGTGAATAATAAAGATCTACTGTACAGTTACCACTGTAATTACATGAAATGGTCAAGTGTACAGCAGTAATCGTTAAACATAATGTTTTTTCCTTTAAGTGAAATAAAACCATTGTTTATATAATGTAGTATCACACTTTATAGAATTACACTGTTAGAAAACATTAATAAACACGTTACCTCTTATTAATTAAGCACAACTATTTGTTAAATCTGTTAATAAAAAAGACTGCATGATAGTAGTAAACTCGAGAAAGATTTCCATTTGGTTGTTTGCATCCTAGGCTTTTCTATTAGGACTGCATTGTCTTGCATGCTTCATTTGTATATGGCAATGCAGCTCTAAACAGCCCAAAGTTATAAATAGGCATCGATAACAAAGCGTGACTGATGAATGCAATAATACATATGTATCCTCTCTGCATCTACAGCGAGCTATATGCTTGGTGTGGATAAAACATAAGGCTGGAATTGTTTTGTCTGTTCGGCGCGCGGGAGAAGACAGGATGAGGAATTGGAGGAGAGAACGGAGAGGCTGCGCCATTCTCCCTCGCACCAGCACAGTTGGAGAAGTGACAGCTCTGGCAGCTCGCCTGCTCCCTCATTTACAAAGAGCGAGGCAAACACGAATATTTAATTAGGGGACGCCACTGGTGGAATTATGAGGGATCGTCCGCTAAGAGGGGGACATTAACCTCTCGTTGAAAAGACGCGTAGAGGTGGCTGGAGGGGGTGGGGGAGTGAGGGAGAGAAGGAGAGAGAGAGAGAAGGAGAGAGAGAGAGAGAGAGAGAGAGAGAGAGAGAGAGACAGCCAGCAGCTTTGCATCGTAGGTCAGCTTCAGGTGACCCCTGCCTCCAAAGTGGATTGATCCCTGGCCCATCCAGCAGGACATATTTTTTTAGATTGTTACTCCGCTGCTAGATATACAGCAAAAGTACTGCATCTCTTTGGAAGAAAAACTTTAACATAATGGGTGTAAATTTCTTTGGATGGCATCCATCTGCTGGAATAACACTTCAGATCCTTGCAAATTATTAATGAGTTATGAATGCGACCTAATGTGCTGGAAATCTGTAGCAGATAGCAGAGTCCCAGCAACACCCATAATGCCTAACCTTTCAGTTTTAAAATCAACTTCTCCTTGACGTGAACACTGTGACAAGGGGAACTCTGGGGAATGGATTCCAAGTGATGGATTGCTTTCTAACATCACAACCGCTGTAAACCACAGTTATTTGCATTCATTGGGCAGTGTGTTGAATAACCAGAGGAGGACTGCTGTAGTCAGAACTGGAAGGAAAACTTTTTTGCCTGCGTATCTTATGTTCTTTGTTCTTTTCTTTAAAATTTTGAATGAATCCATCCCTAGAGGGCTCTGTGTGAGGAATCACTCATGGGGATTTTCACACCAATAGCTACTGCACACAACTTCTGTGATCCCTTCCACCCCTTCGCACACCAATTCAGTTCAATTTGAACTTGATATGAAAAACACAGTATCGTATTGCCAAAGCACATACACATACATTAATACACACACAAACAAGGCCAATGCGAATATTTTACATGTAAATCTTTCACGTTCTCAGTATTCAGATGATCTCCTTAAATGCACCAGTAAACCCTGTTGGGCACTGGGACGGAAGCAATCCTCCATGGTAATTTTTTCAACACCCTTGGGAACTCTCCCCTGGTATGTATTCTGCCTGAGATCTTAATGACCTAATTCTCAGCATACCTGATGGACTATAGCTGATATTGTGAAGGGTAATCTCTGATATCTGGCCCACTGAAGGCCTCCAGCCTCACACACTCACCAAATCCCCCAAACCCCCTCCGCCAGTTCCACCAACCACAGGAGGGGCCGAGTCAGTCTGCAGTATATTGTAACCTGTCATATTAGGTTCCGTCGTGCTTTATTGCTCCGCACAGACACGACTTCCACGGATGCACTTGTTTCTCCATGGCAACAGATTGATGATTAAATAAAGATTATCCTGTGTGCGACTGGGCTAACAGTCTCCTCTGGTGCCCAGGGGGACGACGGATGCCATGTGTCATTAGTCCTCTCACACAGACACACACCCCCAAAGTGACATGGGCCGCCTTCATATTTCCACCATTTTGCAATGCAGGGGGGGGCGATGGCCAAGGAGGTGGCATCTGTGGTGAAAATGGCAGACCGCTTTCAGAATCAGGAGTACAGAGACCACAACTAACAAGAAAACATAACACAATGAGCACAATTCTGTGACATAGCTCTTTGGAATAAGCAATGCGAGTGTTCATCAACGAGACCCGAGTCTTTCGGCACTGCAGGCATAATAATTCACAAGCAAAGCCTATTGTGCAACATCTGGAGGGAAATTAATGCAAAGATGGGACTGATAAAAAAAAAATATGATAGTGATCAAAAACCAATATCTGTTCGCACTACATAAACATGAGATGGAGCGCAAGCACACTAAAGTGATCGCCACAGTGTGGAAAGGACAAAATGGCTGACTGTTTCTTGCCCTGAGCACTACGTTCATGATGCCACCACCTCCATCCAAGCAGATCTGAGGCGCTGCAAGACCACCTGAGATGTGCGAATCATACTGAAGCCCTTTGCTCCTGAGTGGTTCTCTGTACCACACCATTGTATTGCCTGTGATAAGAAGAGGACCCACTGTAAGAGAGGTGACATGTGACTCATGACCTTCCTCCTTCCACCCCCTCCACTCCTTTGGCCCCTCCTGTGTCAGGCTGGAAGCTTTGCAACGCTAAGCACCGCCGTTGAGAGACAGTAATGAATTTCCACTATCAGGACTCCATGTTGTGGGGGGGGGGGGGGGGGGGGGGGGGGGGGTCTTTAAGGACGGCACAAGGACAAAACAGTACATTGGTGCTCCCTCGGTTCCCCCTCCATCTTTCTGATGACATGGTCAAGGCAACCCATGTGGGGACACAGCGTGGGCCCACCTCTCCCTGCAGCTACAGTGAATATCCAGCAGAGCACGTATCGCCCATAAAGAAGACGTTACCCAGCTGTCATCAAGAGACACACCCTGCGCAGACTGTAAGATCCCAGGTCGGTGTGCAGCAACAGGAACCTTACACCACCTTTCCAATTTGTGCTTTCACATTTATAGAGCATCACTCCCAGATTCAGAGGGGGACATTAAATATGATTTTTTTTTCAGCCTAATAATTTTTTTATGCATATTGGAGCAAACAAAACTGTTATGATTAAGAGGCATGTCCAAAGTTGAATTGAATAAATCAGATTTGTCCAAACATATATTCAATGAGTAATGAGAATGTGCCGAGTAAGTGTCCGGCAGTAAATTGCTTTGAAATGTTGATTTTGCCTCTGCAAGCACTGGCTTGAGCTTTTTGTGATTTCAACGTGCATTCACTTCTGCAGTGCAGTGCCTCAAGCCTGGAAATATGATGTTTTTTTTTTTACAAATTAGAAATTATTATGTGCATTAACTTTGAAATAATCTTTATACTTTAAATCATTTCTCAATAGTACATTTTTCCTATTAAAGCACATTGGTATTAAAGTACATTGGCATTTGCAAAATCGTAAAATGATTGCTTATATTTTTGCATTACCGCTGTTAAAGTGCAGGTTGGCTGACAGCTAAAGTATAGAGGTTTGAAACAGCATTTCTACAAATGATGGTGTCACACCAGAGGGTCGCTCACACCACTTTAGTACAGCCTGTGATTTGGGAATGAGAGCAGGTCAACAGCCTCACTCCACACCTCCCTCTGGAAAATGGTCTGCTTCGGGGACATGATGCAGAGGAAAATTTTTATGTGTTAAGAAAAGGAAATGATCAGTCCAGCACAGGGGATCAAGTGGGCAGTAGGGAGATAAGGACTTGACTAAAAGAAGCCAGCACTGAATTATTAATTACTAATGAATACAACACAATAAGAGGGTTCTGAAAATGACTTTGCCTGACCATCAAATTATGACTGACTGTTATCAGGAGAAAAGAAAATCTATACTCCAGTGGCGTCTTGCCAAGCTAATTAGGACCCACTTTGAATGGATAGCTAGGCCATTGAAAGTAAGTTAACCATGATGATCCCTAAACTACACCCAGCTGAAGAATTCATTCATTTAATCATTTAATATCAAAAAGCAAGATTCATTTCAATTAATTTTTTCTAACACTTTCAGAAATTATTCTGTACATCAACTTCAGCAGATAATTAGTTAATTAAAACTAACACTACCTTTTAGTTGTGCCTGGCTGGTTTTGATGTAGCAGAAAGTTATATGTACATGCACATACACACACACACACACACACACATACACACACACACACACACACACACATACACAAGCGCACACACACACACACACACACACAAACACACTCACGTGTTAATAAGTTCTGCCTCTCCTGTTAAGACCGGTTTGGCAGCCAGCTTGATAAAAAGCAGAGATAGGCCTGTTGATTGAAACAGGCTCATTACAGAAACTCGTTACCAACGGCTGAATATTCTTCCTCTCCCAGATGGCGACCGGAAGACCAAGAGAATTCCTCAAGACAAGCTAGGCTGTGTTGCCATGGTAACGGGCTCAGACAACATGTCTCCTCAGAGAGCACAGGGGAATGTGTACTGTCTCCGTGAGTGTATGTGTTTGCGGGTGCTTTGGTGTCTGGGACCCTTGGCCACTCTAGTGTTTTATGAATACCTTACTGGTTTGAACGTGGTTCTGAACGTTCAGTGTTTGTGTCCACGCTCAACACCAATGACAGATGTGTCCAGCCACCCGTTTTTCAACCCAGCTCTGAAGACTTTTTTGAAAAACGGTTCTAATTGCGGCTGTAGCTGTAGCCTCACATTCTAAAGATGTGCAGAATCCCCAGTAATTAGAAATTAGCATGATTCGACATCAGGTTACAGTGCGCCAGCCTGTAAACTGCTTTGTGAAGCTTAGCACCTGACAAAATAGACAGGCAATTCATTTGTCAGTTTCATCCCTCTAGAATCATGTTAACATTAACAGTTTCCGATAACAGTCTCTTGATAGCTGACAACAACCACTTCAACCAAACAGACAAAAACAGAAGGTGCTGGAGAGACAGCCTTTATTTGTAAATGGTGAGAAACGCATCTGTGTACGGCTGACTCTATTACCAGCTGACTCAGCTGGGATTCTACAGCTGTCTAGGTAGTGGATGCAGCACCACCACTTTCAGAGTGCGACAATGAAAACTCCAAAAGCTATTCCGTCGTAACTTTAATATCTTCGCGCCTTTACACCCTTGCGTCTGAGCACGAGAATGTGTCAATGTCCTCCTCTTTCTTACACTTCCCATGTTAGCCTAGCATGTCAAATCGGGACATTTGAATTGTGTGCTTTGAAATCATTCTCATTATCACACTCAGTATTTGATCTAATGCAAATTATAATGCATACACAACACAAACAACACACACACACACACACACACACACACACACACACACGTACTGGTGCGGAGCATTGAGTACAGAAAGAGAAGAGAACAGGGAGAAAGGAGTCAGAAAGATATGCATGACTGAATAAACGCTGACATCAAACAGAGATCTCAAGTCAAGGGAGATGACAGTGGAGACTCGCTGCCACTTAGGTTTCCCTCTGGTCATCTGTCGCTCTCTCTCTCTTTCTCTCTTCTCTCTCTCTCGCTTCTTCACCGTGCCCCTTTCGCTATCTCCCACTGGTTCCCTCCATTCTTGGCTGACTGATTCTCTCACTCTTCTGCTTCCCAGCTTTTCCCACGGAGAGAAAGAGAGGGGGAGTGGTGGTGTGCCTGGCTTCTGTGAATCTGCAGTCAATATTTCTCTGTTGAAACAATCTGGTTCCAGAGAAAGGCTCAGTTGGACTCGCTGGACTCGCTGAAGCAGAGGTGATTTTGCTCATTCTCAAATGCAAAGACTAAGAGAGAGACACAGAGATTTCATCTCAGAGCTAATGGACCAGGGCACAAACTAGGCAATCTGTGCTGTGCAAAGTGTTTCTTTTTCTGGTCTGTCTCACATTGCACAGTATGTGAAAGAGAACATGCCTATCATTCAGACATAAATAACTGATTCAAGCCTAGTATATGATTAGCTATGTACTCATCAGTCAAACAAAAACAGGAAACTGAGTAAGCAATTACATCATTACATGAAGTTTACAACAGTATTGGTTAATTTGCATTACATATAAAAGACATGTGTCCATTATATATTTTATTTGTCATTTTTAACTGCTAAAACTTAGCCTAATATCTCCAGTCTGTGTAGTATGCTCGCCAGCATTTCTATCACAGTTAAGATGTGCCTCAAAACCTACTGACTCTCTCTTCCCCTTCTTGTTGAATAAGGGCTCTGCGCTGAGCATATTATGAGTTTAATTCTGTGAAGAGATTGGTTGCAATCTGACTGAAACCGGATTTTTAATGCCTTAAGCGCAAATCCCTTCACTTCCGTTAAAAGTGCTGACTGTGGATATGTGATACATTCCACACATTCCTTGTAAAAGGAAACATATTAAATGGCCCAAGGGATGCAATACAAATGACTTCAGTGTCCGACATCTCATTCAGCCCCCTCTGCAAATGACACTGTACATGCTGTTTCTGGAATGCGGTAGGCATTTCAGTACATGCAGGAACCCTTCTGAATAAAAGTCAGAGAAAGATGGCCTCTATGAGGTCCACATCTAGCCAGACAATGGATTATGGATGGCTATCTTTGTAAGGCCATCTGAATCATAATCATCACCGTGACCTATTCCACTGGACTGGGAGTTCCTAACTGTACCACTTCACTCTGGGTGAATATGACTGGGTCAGCACAAAAACCTCCCACCCCCATACTCTTTAACGCAACATCGACTCACCCAACTGTACCGTGTTTCCTTTTCACCCTTATGTTTGGTCAAGCATTTTATCTCAGCATATGGTATTCTGTTGCTCCTTTAGGTAAAAGAAGACCTTTTTAAACCGGGAACAGCTGCAGCTCCTGCATATTGTGCTGGAGGCAGACTGTCCAAAGAGGCTCTGTCCCTGAGCTATACAGGTGTTGGAGGAGAGGACAAAACAAGCCCAGAGCAAGAGAGTGGATTGATGTGGACCGGGAGAGCTAATTGCATTATTAATAGGGAGAGTCCCCAGCATTTGTAATGCTAATATCAACAGCGGAAGGCAGACCTTTTTTTAATGCGGCTGCTCTCTGTGAAGACATGAATGGCTGTGGTTTGTTTCCTTGTGGCGCTTAGATCTTTGTTCTGCAATGGGAGGTTTCATTTGGACCACTCCTCTTTCATTTTAATTTTTCCCTTTTTCATTGGAGTGATGTGACGAATAGGCCTCAGCACTGACCTGAGACAACCGTTTTCTTTATAACTGACGGAGTCCTTTAGTAAATGGTTTTTCTGGTCTGTAGAGATTTGACAGCAGACATCAGGACCGAATGAGTAAATCCAAATCAAGCTCACCTGTGAGTGCCAGTGCGACATTGGTTATTCACAAATAATAATGTCTTCTTCTGATCCTTGGCAGCCTTGGTAGTGTTGGAATTGAAATGTTACGAATTGATTTGTTCAAACCACACTGACATTTTAAATTAATTAATAAATTTTTTTTTAATGCAAAAATGCAGGTCTCCAATTTCCAGTTGTGAGATGAAAATGAGGCAGAAATGTTGAGAATCTGAAATAATCCACGTGACTGAACATTCGACACAAATGATGTTCATGTGACTTCATTCTGACATGTGACTTTCCTTGGCATCTTTACTCAGAAACGTGACTTAACTTTTTTTTTTTCAGATTTATTATTTCGGATAAATGATCTCATTTCAAAATGGATCAGACAAAATGAAGCTGCTGTGTGTAATTTGTACACTGACAATGATTTCAAATTGATATATTCAAAACTATTTTTATCACAAGAGAGGAAGACATGCAGAATAGAAGGGCTGCAGCTTTACCTCAGTAAATGGTTAAAGAAAATAGGATTCTAACTCACTCATGCCTGATAATTGTAACAAATGAGCATTAACGTCTAGCTCCATCATCTTGAGAAGTCAATACTCCAGTGCTGACGGACATAGAGAAATTGAGCGAGAGAAAGGCATTGTGCAAAAATGAATGCCATCATAAACTCTACACTGGATTACAAACAGGATTTATGAGGAAAATACAGTGGTATTATATCGCGCAAGGATGATTTTGAGGATGCAGAACATGCTTCAATTTCAGCTCGTTTTTGAATGATTTTAAAATCATGACATTGGTATGAAGTGTGTGTGTGTGTGTGTGTGTGTGTGTGTGTGTGTGTGTGTGCGTGTGTGTGTGTGTGTGCATGTGTGTGCATGTGTGTGCATGTGTGTATGTGGATGTGTGTGTGGGTGGGTATGTGTGCATGCATGCACATCCGTATCTTTTTGTAAGTCTTATAATACAGCTGAATCTGGAAGCACATCACAGTTCTATAAGTTACAGTATCAGGTTTTTCCTGATCAATGCTGAACCTGGACACAGGAAACTGGGATACAGAAGACAGGCATAGAAATATATAAAAATGGACAGCTTGCCTGGTAGTAGTTCCTTTTCTCTCAATAAGCCATCTATCAACAGAATAGTTGCAAGAGACAACACAGTCATAAAGCATGATATCTAGTTCAGTGGGTGTACTGTGTATGTGTCAGTATTTCCTCCTAATCATAAGGCAGCGCCCTACTCGGTCCAATGTGATTTGCCAATTCAATTGTCACTTCTAAGGCTTGCACAGATTAATTGTTTCATGAACACTTCCAGTTCTATGCGCAAGTTCTCCCTTTAAACCTACTCTCCATTGACTCTGAACAGCAATTTCCTGCATGAATACAATGCTGTTAAAAAAAAAAAACTGTGCAACGCGCAAAAGAGACTGGTGACGTCTTTTGTGTTTGTAGTCTGCAGTAATGAGGGTTAACGCTCTTTTGAATTACTCCCAGATCCAGATAACAGATATCAATCAGCCCATATCAAGCAGAATCGGTTATCTGGGTCATTCAAGGTGAGGGGGATCAAACGGAGAAGTTCAGACTTCTTTCACTCTCTGTGAGCTCCTGTGGCATGACAAAGGCTGCTGCCAGCTGACTGCTCCAATATTAATGCAAATATGAGAACGCGGGAACAGCCGCTTCAATAATAGATAGACTCTGTCTGTTCCTCCAAAGCCCCCCCCCCCCGACTGACCTGCCATTTGCACAGAAATACTTTAGATAAATAAGATATTTGACTTTACGTCTTAGGCCTTCCTACTGGAGTGCTTTGGATCATGGGATCTAGGTAGGTACAGTAGAAAAAGGCAGACTAACTTTGAAAGCAGTTTTCAGCAGATTTTGAGCTCTTTGACACGTCATTGCATGTTATGCTTTTGCTCTGTGCCTATGGCGATGTCTCAGATTCTTAAAATTATTTACATGATACAGATGCTCCAGTTGACAGAATTGTTAGTTGGGGACCATGGTAATGTCATAGGACCTTTTATGCCTGCGTACCTTCCTGTATTTCCAACTCCTTCTTCTTATCCACCTCTGTCTTTGTCTCCCTTTCCCCCCATCCCTCCCTCCCTCTATCCCTGTCTCTTCTTGCCGGCACACTGTCTTTCAGCCATTCCCTCCCTCAAATTCACTGTTGTCTATGACTTTAACACCCTCCCAATCTGTCGATGACGGTCTGATGCAACAACAGCAAAATAACTCTCATGGCCTAATGATGAGAGGTCAAAGCATGTCACCTACAAGTCTTTGTCATGTTTACTTTTCAAAATCAGTCTGAATATATGTTTCTCCATTCTCCGCACAGCATATCGTCACCATTACATTATTTACATTATTTTGCTTATTTTCTTTGATTTTAACTGGGTGTTTCACATTTTGAGGTAAGGACCGCTCAAACTGTGCTGAAGTTGAAAATATTTCTTGTAGTGTTGTGCACAGTATACTAAACTCCTAGCTCACACTAATAGTATGTCTTATTGCTAAGCTAAATGTCTTAATGTTCCGAACTTATTCTAATTATTTTGACAGACTGCTGTGTGTGCGTGTGCGTGCGCGCGCGTGTGTGTGTGTACTTGTGTGTGTGTGTGTGTGTGTGTGTGCGTTTGTGTGCGTGTGTGTGTGTGTGTGTGTGTGCGTGTGTGTGTGTGTGTACTTGTGTGCGTGTGTGTGTGTGTGTGTGTGTGTGTGTGTGTGTGTGTGTGTGCGTGTGTGCGTATGTGTGTGTGTATGAAAGAGAGAGAGCAATACCTGGAAAATCTGAAATTGTACTTGTTAATGGCATAATTCGACTAAGTCGTGTTGAGCCCTGCTGGAAGTCTGATGTTCCCGTCTCTTTCAATTAAAGTCTAAACATTCCTCAACTGTCATCTCTCCACCCCTCCCTCCCCGTGTCTCTCTCTTCCTCCCCTTTTGATCCACCTCTCTTCCCTCATTTACGCTGCAAACCAGATCTTTCAAAGGAGTTCTTCTCCTTCATTCGTTTTTGCATGTTGTCGAGCGTCGCATGTTGTCAGGGAAACATTTGCGCTGTGCAAAGAGGGACCCCTCTGTGAGCCAGAGGACAGGGAGCACTGTGTCAGAACCCGGGCCAGAGAGATTGGCCTGTCCCTGCCTATTACTGTCACACTGCACCTACTGAAACAGGAGAGCGAGAGGGACAACCACTCGACTCATCACTCCACATTTCAACACTTACACAGCTGGCAAAGGGAGAGGAAGACAAAGGCACTGGCTGTGAAGAGAGAAGAGAAGAAGTTTAGAGAAGTTTGGAGCAGACAGAGAATGAATAACAGAAAAAAAAACTAGGCTGAGAGATGGATGAAAGAGAAGAGAGATGCAGCAAGGGACACATCTTTGATGATATTTCAAAAGAGGGTGGCTGAGCCTGTACGTCGTTCATTCACACACTCACACATGCCAAACACACACACACACACACACACACACACACACACACACACACACACACTTGCACTAGCATCAAATCAATCAAAAAGAGAAGTTACTAATCTTCAAATGCATTAATATATAATTTAATTGCATTTATTTCATTCTTTTCATTTCATGATCAAAAGTGATCAGGAATGGGATAGATCCTGTCATGGACACCCGGTGTTGCCTGGGATGACACTATTAAAAACTCTAAATACTAGACTCTGTATTTATTTTGTCACTTAATATTCAGGCAAACCACATTTATAAAAATTTTTATTCATGGACCTTTCATCACATACAATCACAAAGCCAGTGCCTGATACACTTTCAGTACTGAAGGGTAAATCTTTACAGGAACGATATCATATTGATGGTGGAAGCTAAGTGGACATAGTCAATTAAACTACAACCACTGCTACTACTGTTACTATGCTACTATAAAGTTGTGCATGCACTTAGGTGCCCCTGTTATGACCCCTTTCACTTTACAAAAGAAGAGATTTATGCAACACTTTACATTGGATTTGAACTTGTAACCTTCTGGTCACAAATCAATTTCTCTCATAGCTACACCACCCTGCCATTAGAGATCAAGGCCGTTATGTTGCTCCTGCATGTCTGCTCAGATCATCAAACTGTAATTCATACATTTCTTTGACAGATATATAACAAATTACAGATATTTAACAGGTATTTAAATATCTGAGGTTCCCTGTACAGCCAGGGAATGCACTCCTATATACTTTCACAGCTGCATCAGCAGTGGAGGAGGAGTGAAAGAGGCAGCTGCATCTACACCCACACCTTCAATCTCACTGGGTGTCTCTCTGAAACAGCTTACCGTGCTGTAGTCTCAACCCCCAGTCCCTGTCATCTAATAAGGCAAAGTTTCATAAATGATGAGAGAGGGAGATAAATGGAGAGAGGGGATGAGGTAATGGGAGAGCGGGATGAGAGAGAGATAGAAAAGGAGAGAGAGGAGCTACCTGTTCTGCAGTGAGGAGAGGATGAAAGCTGATGTACAGCACTGCGAGACACGTGGGCTCTATTTTTACCAAATCCTGCCCTTTCATCTCCACACTGCAAATTCTTCACACTCCCGAGTCATTTTTATTCCAACATTTGCTCATTCCTACAATCTTTGTTCTTATTTTTTTTCTGTGTATATTTCTCTTACTATCTCTCTCTCTCTCTCTCTCTCTCTCTCTCTTTTTCTGAGTTGCAGATTTTTTGGCATAGCCATGGTAACAGCATTCTAAATATAATATACAGTGTTAACATACACACGCATGCAAGTATTACACATGAACACCGAACAAGGTATCTTGAGGCTAAAGAAAGATTTTACGTACATCGAGAGGGAAGATCTGAAACTGACTGCCTCACAGCGGGACCAACAATCACCTCTGTAAACATGTAATGACTCTGATCCATTGATATTATACTGAAATATTCTTTTTATTTGTTTAGCTCTAGTATGTTGTTTCATTCACAATACAGTCAACTGATTAATTGAGTTAAAACACCGATGCCTTTACAGTCACTTCAATTACTGCTATGCGCTTATGAAATAAGGGAAATCTACATTTTCAGCTGCTGATGTGTTTTGCTCTCCGTTTTGGCAATACTGCAAGAGTTGGCTTTGCCAAAAAGTGCTTAAACTGAAATTAAAGAGAGAGAGAGGGGGAGAGATAGCAGTTCCACAGCTGTGCGGTGAGCTTGCACCGTATCGGAGCTGCGGCTGCTGCTAATGATATTGTTACTATACTATCTGGAACTTCCTGAAAGAGAGTGCTCTGATGGAGGCCATGCTGCTTGGCACAGCATGTGCCTCTCTTTATGGACTTACTGCTCTTAACAGGAGTCCGCACCATAATAGACAGCCTCAGTGATCTAATGCGCCCATTACCCGAAGTGATTCATTTTTTCCCTAAAACAGATTAGGGGTTCGTCTTTCAGAAAAATGACGTATATGTTTAGCGTGCACATACTACAAGAAGCACCGCCACAACGATCAGGTTGCTCTCGTGCACTCGCGAACAACCTTCCCAGACGCATTGATAAATAACAGCAGGAGAAAGAGTGTTTGCTTCACACTGCATTTTTAGTACAAACTCACTGTGGATGTGACCAATTCTGTAATATTACTGTCGTACCAGAATTCCGTAAAACCTGGCAATGGCGAAGGCCATCTAAGGTAACAAGATGCTTTCAGGCATCCATTGAAACACCTGTCACTTCTAACTTGCCGGGTTTTAAGCTGGGTTGATTAGCTCACCTACAGCTCCAATTGTGTGGGCATCACTACACAGACAATGATCACTCAAGCTCTAGGCTAATTAGCTAATGACACTCATTTGTAATTGACTTCTATGATATGAGCATAGAAAAGGTCGGGTGGGTATGGAACCCTTAGAGGAGCGGCTTTCTCAAGATTTCCGTAGCTCTCTTATGAGTGATCTCTGCTGCTCCTCTAACACAAGTGAGTTCAGACACTACATGGTCCTAAGGCCACTTGAATCAGAGTATATACCGTAACAGCAAGACGTCCTCAAGGACCATACTTTACTGTGCTACCCTCTTCGCTTCACTCAGTTCAAAAAACCACTACAAACAATAGTCCAACACCAAGACCCATTAAAAAAAGCTGTACCTGTACCTGAGTTATTTCCTAATGCAAGAATCATTTCACTGAACATTAACATCTGAAAGGACTAAAAAAGAAAAAAAAAACTCCAAATAGCATTAACGATCCCAGTGAATTAGGCTGAAGTACAATACAGCTGTCAGCGTATTCCTCAGAGTTACAGCCATGCTTCCAATAAATTTACATTTACATTTACATTTATTTATTTAGCAGACGCTTTTATCCAAAGCGACTTACAAAAGTGCATACAGCAAGTATAGCGACAGTACGGGGACAGGATGTGTACAGTTCCACAATTAGACAGTTCTCAGCTGAGAGCAAGGTCTGTTTGAGGACACAGTACTATCAGATTTGTACGATTACAGCCTATAGGGCAACTAATACGATACACCTTCAAACGGCAAACTTCAAACGGCGCAATGAGCATCAGGGTAAAGGCAGCAACAAGAAACAATTTAAAAAGCACAATTTAAAAAGCACAGCAATTTACGACAGCACTGATTGGGGGGGGCAGCAATTGTGTGCTGGGTCAGTCCAGGTAGAGTCTGAAGAGGTCTTCAGGCCCCGTCTGAAGGAATGGGGTGAAGAAGAAATTAGGTGGCAGTGCAGCCAGGTGCTGTATGTGCTTGCATTAGCTGGAGCCAGAGCCAGCTGGGCTTTGCCATCTCCGGCATCTCTACCGAGGACCACCTCTGCGAAGCCTGGGAGAAGACCGAACTGGGAGAGAGCGTAACAGCAGAGAGAGGCGGCGGGCATCACAGACAACGCTAATGACGGTGCTGGCGACAGGGCGCGGTAATTGCAGGATGCCGCTCGCCTTTGAAAGTGCTTGCTCACCTAAGTTTACCCTTCGCCCCGCGAGGCCCACGCCACCGCTGCGCCGGAACAGAGAGCACATTAATTCAGCTTCTAGGCACACAGCGGGCAAGGAGGCATGACACTGATGGCTATTGGCAGCCAGCGTCCAGTGGGGAATCAAACTATGTTGGGGTGAGCAGCAGGGGAAGATTTCAGTGCCGGTCCGACCTGGGGTTAAGGAAAATCCACTGTAACCATGTGCTGCTGTTTCTGGGTTTTAATCAAATTCCTATCCCTCATTCTCTCTGCACCAGGTTGTTTGTTTACTGTATTCTTCACCAATAAAAAGAACAACCTTTATTTCATATCTACTTCGTTTTTAATGGCACCTTATCCACTTTCATGAATAAAACATTGGCAAAAACTGATGCATATTTTCATTTAAAATACACATTTTCGGATATATTAGCAGGTATTTAAAAGTACATAATATGCAATACATTCCAGAAGTATAGATTCAGCAGCAAATGTGCGGCTTTGCAAAGGTATAACGATAGGATGCAAATCTATCAGAGGCGTACTGCAGGGGTCTGCACCGGGACCAGTACTCAGTCCTCCAGGTTTACTGTTGCTTATTTGAGTCTGAACGGAAAAGGAACACGTAGCAATACAACTTGCCATCACTCAACCAGGTCTAGACTGAGACGATATCAATGTTATTGACCACTGAGGTAAATAACGTGTTACCATGGCAACCGGGCATCCTGGTGGGCCCGGGGTGTCCGGCTATTTGTTGTAAATTACTTCTAAATAGCCATATTGAGCCAGCTGCAATCATTTGCAGCATTAGGAAACTGACACGTTAATAGTGCCAATAAACCCAGCATGGCTGGTACCGTTGCGCGTGGAGGCAGGTGACCCGCGACCCGAAACCTGCAGCAAAGCGAAGCGTGCCAAAGGATGAAAAGGGCAGACGGAGATCTAACACGTACAGTGGCGCTAAAGCGTTTAGGAAGGATAATAGACACGGCCGAGAGCCCGGCCTGCGTTCATCAAATACGGCGGGACTCACTGTAGACGCGGCGCGTGCATCGGGATCTTTGAGACCCCCTTGATGAAAGGTACAGGTATAATGAGATTTTCACATCAATGAGCCAGCTGGCTGCTGCCTCTCATCCGATGCCTCTCTGATGTTATTCCCGCGCCTGTTTTACCACTTTTCCAATTTGGTGTGCCTTTGGCAGGGGTCCCGCTGCGCCCGTGCCAGCACACCTCACAGCCTGCTTCAGGGACACCCTGGGGAGAAGGACACCGAGCCCTTCAGGAGCCAGGTCGCATGGAACCGAGGGGAACAGGGAAAAGAGCCGCAGCCTCCATGGATTGTCATGTTCGATATGTAATTGAATGTAGCAAGTCCTTTGCCTTTTCGTTTCCCCCGTGAGAGAGTACTCAAGCATTATTTTGTGTATGTGACCACGACAGCGACGAGGAGGAAGAGTCTGGGCAGTGAATCGTGGACACGGTGTACTGTAGCACTGCTTGCAGGCCTTTTGGGAGACGGATGTGTTTGGTTGTGTGTAGGGGTGTGAGTGTACGTGTGTGTGTGTGTGTGTGTGTGTGTGTGTGTGTGTGTGTGTGTGTGTATGTGTGTGTGCATTTGTTTAGTTGTTTGTGATTGGGTACGTGCCACTTCACCAACTCCACTGCTGGCTGGCTGAACGACCCAGCAGATAACAACAGAAAATGTACAAACAACAGCAGGTGTAAAAGGGGGAACGAAACCAAGATGCTTTACCTCCTTATTTACCTGTTTCCTCACACCGTCTGGTTCATAAGGCTACAAACAGAAATCAATAGCCAAGGTTGGCCCTGGTTTCTAGCAGTAATCCCTCCCATGTGTGTCTGTGCGCACAGAGATGGCTGCGGTCTTACCCTCACAAGCCCAAAAACATCCATGTACACAGCTCATGTTGTACGGCTGGATTAAGGGGAATCTCGCTGGTAGATTAGGGAACACATGCCATACTGTAATTAATTTCTGTAATTAAAACGACCAGGCTCAGCCGCAATGCACTATTTATACATAAACTAATCTCCGCCTTGGAAGGCAAGAGAGAAATCCCATCCCCTCAATTATGAGGGAATGAGGGAGAAGCATCTAACAGGGAGAGACGTGTGTTTGTATGCAGAGTACAGTTTACACAGCAGCATCTCCCATTCCTCTACTTTCCATCTTAAATATGAATCTCTGACCTTTCAGTATACCGTAGCAAAGATGTATAGAAGCAATCGCTGCAGAATATTATAATAAATCCGTGTAAACTGTCTGAAGTTTTAGACCGGCAGCTACCCTCTTACTTTTATTGCAGTACTTCATTTATCAAAGAAATTGGCAATGAGGGTATGCCGTAATTTATCTTAGCTTTGTGAAAATTCATAATATCATGGTTTACCATGCAGAATTGTGCTAATAAATTTGCTCTACAGAGAGAGTTCTACCGCATATTAAGGCTTTAAGTTTAAAAAAAAAAACTAAACCAGAAACTTTCAACCAAATCACTACAAAAGTATTTAACTAATAACTCCAAAAAATATCCTTGGCATTTTTTTACCTGTAATATAATTTCAGAAGCACCCAAACATCTTTTAGAGCTTTAACAATTACAAGAGTTACACTATTTAAGCTTGTGATAATGAGCTTTTATCTTGAAAAAAACATCTCCAAAAGACACCTGATGTTAATATTAACTGTGCTTTATTGTTCAGTTTGCCAGGAAATCTCAGCTCAATACAGAACTGAAAATGGCAGAATTGGTCGGCTTACAAAGCAGTAATTCCCCAATCATGTCCTTACTGTAATCACTAACACCTTCATAATGACTGTGTCATTGAATTAAAACAGAGAAGGCAGAATCAAAGAGTGACTGCATTGCCGTGAGGGTAAGGGAGTCTATGCCTTCCTCTACATCGTTATGCAAGTCCAGGTGGGAACACGGGGACTGAAACCAAAGCGATCCAAATGGATAATGATCCCCCCCTAACTCGGTTTGATAATTCTCCCAGTTGTGGGAGCTGCTTTAATTGGTTCAGTCTTCTCAGAATAACACAGTGATGGAGACCGAGGAGTCGCAACAACTAACAATGGTTTCATCTGAACTGCATGTGCAAACTCTAAAGGGACAAATTACGATGGTGCTTATCCAGTCTGGAAGTGATGCATGCTGGGAACTGAGATGTGTTAAAAGGGCAGAAACAGATGGGAGCCAGGAGAGAAAGGATAAGCAAACACTAAAGTAAATTATATTACGGAGAATAAGATGCCCAAACCAATGGAAGAAAAAATTAAGATCTGAAATGGTGTGGTAATAACTTGGATAGTGGCAAGGGAATATGACCTGAAAACAGATTACTGTAACTTCACATCCCAGATAGGGATTTCACTAAAATTACCGCTCTGCTCTTGAGCAAAGTATAGTATAGTAATTCAGTGAAAGTGTCACAGAAGATATCAAGCACAAGAAACACCATAAAAGCATAATGAGACAGAATTATAGGACAGTTTTAAAAAGATGTCAGAATAAGGCTACAGTGATCATCTGCGGTTAAATAACATTTTCAACGGAGACGTGCAAGTCCCCTTTATGCGGGTTTGCAGTATTTGCATGTTAATATCCTGCTGGAATGTGAAGTGGCTAATATCGGCAAAAGAGTAAAATCAAGAAATAGGATGTCTAAGGTGATCTCATTGTTCTCTCATAACAAAATGAACTCCGTTCTTAAATGTGGGCCTCCCGATCGCCGTCTCTGGAGTCGTCTGCTCTTTGAATTATTCTCGAGCCCGTTTCATCTCCTGGATTTCCTCCTCATTATTCATCACATCTTCAAGGCCCGTACGTTAGGCACTTCTTCTCTAGTCCCGAAGGGGAGAACCTTGATTATACCTTTCCACGCATCTGGCAAGAGAATCAAGGCGGGGAATTACAGAGACATTAGCCCGTTCATTCAAAATCAGCACCCACGGCACTCGCTGTGCACAGAGCCCCAGTGCCTTCACAGCAAGTACACACCGTCACCGCTTCCCTGCTGTACGGGCACGTGTAAGTAGCGCATGAATATTCTACAATGTACGAGGCAAGCAGTGGGGGAAATGCGCGCAGCCTCTCAGAGTGTTTGGCGTGTCAATAAGGATGGAGTTAGCTGTGACACCTGGCCAGCTAATACCCCTGGCGAGAAAGCGGCTAAACTGCTGTGGAGACACGGAGGGGCTCCGCATTTGAATCCCATTCTCTGTGGAGGAGACTTGATCCCTCGGAGAAGAGCAGGGTCTTTGATGCCCTACAGCGGGAGGAACACGGGAAGGGGATTTGGTGCAGCTGGGAGGGAGCAGGAAACATGGAACACCCCCCCACCCCCCATCTGGAGCCTGCGATATGCGCTTAGAGGCTGATGTGGGGAGTGGGAATAAGAGGCTGGCCCGCTGCAGGGGCGAGGATGGCCAGTCACATGCAGCGCCGGATCGATAGCCTGGAGGGCCATTAACTCGCGGGGCACGGAGGTCGAGACCGCTGCCGCGGTTAGCGCCGTGCAGGGCGGGGCCAACAAATCCGCCCGTGACACCCCGTCAGTCTCAGGCGACCCGGTCCCCGGAACCCCTCATTCAATCTGAATGGCATCTGAAGAGAGGCAGAGCTGGAAGGCTTGGCCGATGTAGTGGAGCCAGGCGGTCAATGAAGACATGGCAATCATGACTCTCTGCCTGAGAAGCCCCCGAGCCCAGCACAGAGGAACAGAGACACACACCATTCGCAGGGAAGAAAAGAATCATTCGTAATGCCATGCAGGTGGCATGTGAGAAAGTGAGGAACCAGCACCCGCTTGTTCTCCTTCTGTTTTGTCATAGTGTACACCCTGATGGGGAGAAACAGAAGTGTGGCATGACCACAAGCTTCTGTTAAGTGACAGTGACAGTGACTGAACAAAGCCTTTGGAGCTGCCTCCCCAGAGGGGGCTTTAAATCCGCTGTGCAGCCTTTCACCACCACGACTCTGCCGAGTGTCCAGAATGCCGTTTCAAGTGGGGGAATCAAAGGAAGAACCGCGCCAGGTTTACTGGGTATGAAGGCTCAGAGCTCCAACCTCCACTCCACTGTAATGAGAGCTAAGCAAACCTTGCATTTCCTCATCGAAATTAAGAAGGATACGTGCAGGGCTTCATCCGACTGATTGTGCGGTATTGCAGTGGATTACCTCATTTCCTTTTTAAAGTCTGCATTCGGCAATCTCAGCCCTGCTCTTCGCAACACAGACTCCGAATGGCCCCATGTGAGCACCACGCTTAGAGTTCCTGTATGTGTGTGTGTGTGCGTGTGTGTGTGCACACATGTGTCCGTGTGTGTGCTTGGGTGTGTGTTAGTGCCATACTCAGCCACCTCTCAGGCAAGCTGACAAAGCAGAGCCACCGGAGCAATTAGCTCAGTTTTGTTCCACCTCCACGTCTTCACTTCGACAGGCACCGGGCAGAGCTACACCCCTGAGAAAACGCTGACTTCCCAGCCTTTATCTCTTCTGTCTCCCTCTCTCTCTCTCTCTCTCTCTCTCCCTCTATCCAGAGAGCTGCAGTCCAAAGTGTTCACCTCCTCCACTTACAACAACGCCATTCAGTGACTCATTTGGCTGAATATATTGCGTTTGAAAAGGTTGTTTCCAAATCACTCACACTTCTTCACGGCGTCTTAAACCGCTACAGCTGAGGAGACTGTGAAACACCAGATCCTCTGACTTCTGCCATGCTTTTCAACGGCATGTCAAACAGATTTAATGTATTTCTCTCTGGTTAGCGCTAAACATCATATTAAAGATAGTCTCCATTGTTATTTTATAAAGCGAATAATCCCAGGAACGAACAGCTCAGAGAGGAACAAGGCATTGGTAATCCCGACAGTGTGTCATAGTTTATGCAGATAAAATTGTCGAAGCCATTCTCTTCTTCCCCTCTGTGTTCTTCTCTGACTGACTGCGATGCAGTGAAGTCCCATGCAAGATGCTTCAGACAGGCAGTGGGTGGTGATGTATTCAAATGAGCCGACTCAGAGAGGAAATGCACGCTCTTTCTTCTTTGGCAAATATGTGTGTGATCCGGTGCCCCTAAAGGGACCACACCACCCGTCTCCTCACTGGGTCTCTAACTCATTCTGTCTTTCTTTCCCTTTTTCTACACCTTTCTTTTTTATCTTGGTTCCTCTTAATGTGAAATCCTTATCCAGATTGCCTCTCTCTTCTCTGCTTTCACACCATTCCCTTCCTGCAAACACTTCTCCACCTTATTCCAGAATTCAACAGTACTTCATTGGTATGAATGACACTTGGTGGTTTTACCAAAGCTGTTGTCCACAAGGGTATCAGTATCAGTATCAGTAAAAAAAAAAAAAAAACAAAACAAAAAAAAAACAAACAAACAAAACACCCTTGGGCGGCAGTGTAGCATAGTGGTTAAGGAGCAAGACTTGTAACTAAAAGGTTGCTGGTTCAATCCCTGCTGTGACACTGCTTATGTACCCTTGGGCAAGGTACTTAAACCACAATTGCCTCAGTAAATATCCAGCTGTATAAATGGATAACATTGTAAAGAACTGTAACCTATGTAAGTCACTTTGGATAAAAGCGTCTGCTAAATGAATAAATGTAAATGTAAGATATACTATGGCAACCAGAGCGCAATGCATTAGAATAAAGAGTTACAATGCCCATTAGACCAATATGTTTATTGGTGCAAAACCAGCTAACAGGGAAATGTAATCCCATATTTGTATGTAAAGATAAGTATGTGTTTCTCCCTCAGACATTAAGCAGTTCTTGTATCTGTGTTACCCCACTGTCACACTGCTCTGATTATAAGACACCGTGGTCTTCTTCTTCTCTCTCTCCCACAGAGCCCAGTCTAGGGGAAACTCGCCTCTCTTCCTCCCTGTCTTATATGCCAATATCTATTCTCCCCTCTCCCTTGAAGGCGTGGCTTGGTGCACGGGCCTGTAAAATGTGTGCCCCTACGCATACACACACACACTCCCCTCATACACATGATCATGATCATGCTGACAGATATAAGCGCACACAGTTTTCAAAAGAGAAATTAAATCTCAGAGACACATTTCATACGCTGCTTATATGTTATACTATATGACAACACTTTATCAGATATTTGAACTCAAAGAATATGTGGAATGTATCCAAACACGTGCATTGTGGAATAGTTTGGGTGTCACTGGGTCTCTGGCGTATCTGGTTTCCACTGTATTGACTCCAGAGCGTTTCAGCAGGTTGTATGAACTCATCCTACTTCTCAACTCTGTGTGTCTGTGCCTATGTGTATGTGTGCATGATGTGAGCACGTTATGAGTGTGAATACCTGAGAATATATAAGTGTGCATATGTGTGTGTACATGTGTGTGTGTGTATGTGTGTGTGTGTGTGTGTGTGTGTGTGTGTGAGAGAGAGAGAGAGAAAGAGAGAGACTATAAGAGTGTAAGTGTAAGTGTAAATTTAAGTGGGTCCCTGTGTGTGGCTGAGAGCTTGTAAGCCGCTGTGTTTGAGTATGACTGTCAGCCTTCCCACCAGCATAGAGCAGTGTGCCCTGCAGCGTCTCTGTATGAGCACAGTATGAGTGACACCATGATTGCACATAATTATAACTGCGGAAAATGATGTTGTCTCCCAGCAGTAATGACAGGATACCTCGCATCGCACACAGAGCTTTGATCCTCTCACAGGCTCCATAGTTAAACTGTGGAATCCTGGGATCTGGTGCTTCTTAAAGGAATGACCATGAAAAACACACACACACACTCGCTCAACATATGACATTAACGCTACAGACGAATTTAGCTGCTGGGCACTGTGTTCAGCCATTAACATGTTACACTTTTTCATAAACCTTGGCAAAGTTTGAGAAACAGTGTCCTGCTCTTGTCCTGCAATGATGATGTCATCACAGATACCCTCCATTCTGAATGTATTCCATTGCCTCTCCACTGGATCTCGTGAAATGATGGATGTCTTAAAGTCGTGCGTAATCACCTAACTAATTACTATTCACAAAACCCGTCAAAAAGGAAACTGAAATTAATAGGAAACAATCACCCACATTGTTAAAAACACAGGGCATTGCTATACATCATTTGGCTTTTGTGTTTCACCCATCCTACTTATTTCTTTGTACGCGTCTTTTTGTGAGAAACGTCTGCATGACGTTCCTCGACATGTTTAAACAGACAGGAGGGGACAGTGATGTCTCATCCTTCTCTATGAATTGACTGGGAGGATGATATGAATAAAGCGGCCAAATATAACATATGGGAATGTCTGCAGCTAATTATGGTGTCCTCGCACTCAGAGTTGTGATGAAACATTTTCAAAAGCTTGGAGGCATACCAGCATCTCCACAGTGACAAATCAGAACCTGTCTTAGTTAATCTGCATAAAGAGTTTGGAATATCGTGGATATAGTAAATGGAACTTCTGTATGGATGGGCGTATATTCATCTTCCAAGAGGAAACACATGCCATGCATAAGGTAACCAACAGCTTAAACATTTCCTGTTCCCCAGAGCTGGTGTTAACTTTTGGTGAGAGCCTGAGAAGAGAGCCTCTTGATGAATATTCCACCTTGTAGTCCATTTTATAAAGTATCCAGAGCTAGAGTGTGACTATTTCTCTCAACCAAATTGAACAAAGTGTGTGGTCTCATTTGAAGAAATGCCCCTGGCACCTCACAGAAAGTGACGGGAATACAAGATGCTCTGCTGTAGCTGAAAGCATGGGGGCCTTGGAGACAGCAGTGGTCAGGCTTTGGGCCGGGGCTCCCAGTCAGCCAGGGGCGAACAGGTGTTTGATTATGCGAGGTGGTGGCTTAATAACAAACACAGTGGGCCTGGAGGAGGAAGCTCCACTCCGGAGAGAGAGAGAGGGGGGTGTGAGAAACACCGGAGGCGGAGACGCGACCTGTCCCTCTGCCTGTCTGTCAGCGCTACCAGAGGACGTGAGGGCCACCTGGGCCGGCGCGATGTCACACGACGAGATGCGCGAGGAGCGAACGCACACAAGCTCAGCGGGAGGGGAGCTGGCAAAAGTCCGGGCCTGGAGGGCAAGGAGAGACAGTGCTTTACGACCCGACAGTCCATAGCTGCCCTCTAAAGCTGCCGACACACACATTCTGCTGATGCCCTCTGAGTGCAGGCACTTAATTTACCTGTCATCCTTACTCACTGGTATGAGAGTGATTAAAAACGTGACAGAATTATTAGCCAATATTAATTGCCCATTATAAATTAGTGAATGGCGTTGCTGCAAATGAATGCCTGATTTACTCTCACACGTACGTATATATGGCGTTCCTGCCTTAGAAAGACATTAGAAGATGAGACAGTATTATCTATAACTCCTTAGCAATTGACTCTCCTGATATTGTGTGCAGGCTTGACTCAAAACTGTTAGCAGAAGTGGTTGTGCTCCTTTGGTATTAACAATACCCTGGTACCTTTCCATCACGCGACCGTTTCCCAATGCAAGACGAACAGTCAGCCATTTAACGCAACATATGCTTGCAGATGATGACCCCCCTTCTTCACTCGGCTCAGGTGAGAGGTGCTAACTGACATCAGGTTCAGTCTGTTTCCACGCAACAGAATAAGCAGGCCATTCTGCAGTCGCTAATGGGACCACATTATCTCACATTACGCCATTTTCTGTCCTCTGCGGAAGTGGAATATAAGAAGACTCCAGGAAGAGTGGTTCTCTGTTTAAAAGGTGTCACACATAGGAGCGCTACTGTTCACAGCCTGTACACAAGAATCTGCACTCCCTGCCGGCACTTCCGTCAGTGGAGAGGCCATAAAAAAAGATGGTATTGCGAAATTCGATAGGTTAAGACATTTCTGCGAGCGAAACACTAGCCCACATTGTCTTTTCTTTACTAGCTCAAGCTCAAAAGCAAAAAAGGTAAATCCTGTAGCAAGTGTTGTATCTGCTGAGAGACGCAGTCAGCATGCCACGATTAACTCTAAAGGCTGAGCCAGTCTAGTTCTGCTCCATTTGGTTAAATCAGGCTCTGAAAAGACTACTGTTTGTTCAAAGGTCATTTTAGGCCACAAGGAGCTGTATCACACTTGAGATAGACAACCATAGATGGCTATGACACGAGGCATTCCAGTTCTTGCCTGTCGCCTAAATATAGCCTGGAGAATCGATATATCACTTCAAATTGACATGAGAAAAAAAATGGATCCAGAAAGTTTAAATACTGTCCCTTTGCAGCCCTAGAGATGTGTGATGTAGTATCTGCCTCGAACTACGGTTCTCAGCATGGAAATATGCCCTCTGAATCCTGTACTGTCATTTTAATGAGTACTCAGCTCGCTAACCGCAGTACTTTGCTAAAAATGGGACGACTGAAACTCAGTAAAAGAGCAGAATCGCAGCCCAAATTGGCCTGTGCACACTCTGTTCCATGTGTCTGTTCCATCACAATATAGCAATGTCACATTATATACCCCCACTTAGCAAGTGCTAAATGTCAGGAACGGTGTGACAGGTCAATGGTGTGCAATTACAAATGTCCTTGAACTATTTTACTAACCATACAAACTGCGTATAACTTATCCACATTACCATTATAACATATTTTATTACTTTTTTTATGAATACTTATTCCTCCTGTCACAAGACTTAGTGTTTTAACAGTGTTACACGTTGGTGAAATGGGAGGAGAGAGTGGCATGTGTCCCTTAAGTGAATACTTTAGCTGTGGTTGTACAGTACTCATAGCAGGGTTTTTCTTTATTTTTACCATTTTCCATCTTTTAGAATAATAGTAAATACATCAAAGCTATGAAATAACACAAATGCAATTATGCAGAGACCAAAAAAGTGTTAAACAAATCAAAAGTACTGCATATTTTAGATTCTTCAATGCAGCCAAAGATATTCTGTAAAATTAATTGTTTTGTTTTTGGAAAGGAATTCATACACAGGCATCAACCTCACTATTTATATTTGCCTAAGAAACAAATTTCAAGCATTTAAGCCTAAGTCTTTGGATCAAAATGTCTTTGGATGCATATTTCCCATTATCTTAATCACGTGTGTCCAAACTTTTGGCTGGTACTATATGTGAAAGGGCTGAAGAGAACGTGTTTCACCATGGCAATGTCATGCTGAAACACAAGAGGGAAAAAAAAAATGGAAGACCTGTGCAGACAGTTTTTGTTCATTTTTGGCCACTGACATTTCAGAGAACTGTTTATTGGAAAAGCAATCTGTTTAAGACACTCTGGAACACAGACAGCAAGTGCGATTGGTCTGTAATACATTTATGGATGTAACAGCAGGATAATTTAATACAAAGGAGTTCCGAAAAAGACAACACCGTTATAGCCCGCCTGGTGCTGTGGAGGACTGTGGAGCACAGAGCCAGGGGGGTCATTACAGACAGAGATAATCACACTTCACCAATCAGAGAGAGAGAGACAGAGATAGAGCCAGAGAGAAAGAGAAGGAGAAAGACAGACGAGGTAAGGAAGACTCAGTTCAATTCAAGTCAATTTTATCTGATCAATAAAAGATTTACATTTACACATTTGCAAAAAAAAGGACAAGGCGCTTGACCTTCCTTTTTCCTCCCACACCTGCTTTTTGACAACACAACGACATTTAATTAGGGTGAAAGCTCAAAGTCTATCCATACATAGTCTATCAAAGTAGTAGCTGACAATAGCTTTTAACAGCGGTATGACGGAGAGAGCGATTGAGTGAAGAGGGTGAAAAGATGGGGTGAAAACAGGAGGATTTTCCAGTAATTACTCCAACATGCTGAGGCACAGTCACGCACAGGACTTTATCTTTAGTGCTGATGAAGAAACGAGAGAGACATTAAAAGACAGGGAGAGAGAGAAAGAGGAGAGAGGCAGAGAGGAGGAGGGGTGAGAAGGTGTGTGAACGTTAGTCTCTCCTCAGAAATGGCTGTCAGAATCACTAAGGATCGCGCTGCCAGGGAAGCTCGGTCGCACTGCTGTTCCTGCTAAAGCGGTTCTGCTGGGAGCCCGGGACAGCACAGAGAGAGAGAGCCGCTGGAAGCCCGGGACAGCACAGAGAGAGAGAGCCGCTGGGAGCCCGGGAAAGCGCAGAGAGAGAGAGCCTCAGTGAGGAAACTTGAGTGGGGATCTCACCGTGAGCTATACGTGCCCGGTGTTCCATCACACAGCAAGTCATACAAATCTGACCCCCTTGCTTTCTATCAGGCCAAACGTATTCAACACAGGAAAATATCTTTGCTCGATGGACGGAAGAGACGAGAGCTGATTTAAATGCTCTCAGCTTTCAAGATGCAGTTCAAATCCTGTTTTCAAACTTTCAGACTACACATCTCTGCTCCCTTGGTGATGTGGGTGCAGGTCCTTCAGAAGCAGTGATAGTTCGACGATCAATAATACAGGAAGTCTGTCTGATGGTCAAGCACGCAAGGCACCCTTTTCTTACGTAACTGTACAAACAGTCCAATCATGCAATCATCAAAGTCAGCCTCTACATCACTGGCCCTGAATGAGATTTTGCAACAGGTCAGTCCCAAGAATGGTGATGGATTCTTATATGAATACAATTTTGAATGTCACTGTCTTATTAAACCTTTGTGATGACGTATACTGGCATATATTATATGCCAAAGCAGGCAATGATATATGGGAGGCATAGTAATGAGATCATCGAAGGAGACCAAATGCATTCATCGCCACAAAGATTTCATTTACCATTCAATCGATAATGCTGATGGGAATGTCTGGAAAATACACACAGTACAAAACTGAATAAATTAATGCCGTTTCCTTTCTGCCTAGTGACAGTGACACTCTGAATCTTGAATTTATTGACTTCATCTCTCTCTCTCTCTCTCTCTCTCTCTCTCTCTCTCTCTTTCTCTCTCTCTCTCCCACACACACGCACACACACTCAAGCAGTTGTATGTTCATTGGCTGTTCATTGGGAGCTGGAGGTCACAGAACATAGGTCAAGTTCCTGTCAGGTCTGGTTTATCAATTCTTACTGTCAAAGCTAATTTACATATTTCATTCCAGATTTTTTTATTCAAACAGAACATCAATGTCATTATGCTTATAAAATATTATAATTTGGGAGAAATGCAAAGAAGCTGTCAGAAAGCAGTTACTTCTGTATAATTTAGGAGCTTGATCATTTTTAATTTTTCTTGGTTAGATGGTAGAGGGCCTTGAGAAGAATTACCTAATTATTACCTATTCAAAGCTGTGTGTGTGTTTTGTATTGAATTTATTGCAAAAAGTACCTCCTCATCACCAACTTATAATAACCAGGCTTGACTTACAGTAACATTTGGAGAAGTTTATGTGTCATATATAAACTGTATAAACACATATCAAATGTCAGTTAATAAGTTTAGATGCATGATGTGGGTACCATAATAGCATTTTAGCTCAGATCTTCAAAACTATTTCTTCAGGATCCATTAGGATATGTGACACAATTAATATGTGAAATTTGCTGAGGAATAGTGTTTTTTGGGGATACAGGCCTGCACTCTGAAGACTACAATATTCATGAGACAGTGCAGATGTGACAATTACCTCATAGGTCCCAAATGCAAATTAACCAATAATGCACAGGTGGTGGTTGAGCATTGGGATTATAAGACAAATGTAGAAAAATCAGCATTTCAGACTGTAAAGAAGAATTGCTAAAGACAAGTTTACATCATGCAGGTGAGAGGGATTGCTAAATTGTCATTATCCTCACCCCAATGGTATTGCACTTGGCTCTGCATTTCTGTCTGTCTGTCTGCATAAAATAGGCACAGTAAGGATGTTCTGCCAACTGATACTGATGTTTAATCAATACAGTGACTGTAATCTGTTAACTGTCCTTTTAAGGCGCAAATCAGGTGGATGGTGACCACGCACCAAATCATTGCACATGGATCTTCCTATCAATTAATCTGCTATAAACAGTGCAGCATAGTGGTATGGCACAGGGCTTCCCTGCTGGGGCAGTGCCGTTGTACCCCTGGGCAAGGTACTTACCCCAGAATTGCCTCAGTAAACATCCAGCTGTATGAATGGATAATATGTAAAATTGTAACCGATGTAATTCGCTCTGGATACAAGTGTATGCTAGATGACAGCAATGTAATGTAATGTAAAACAACAATTAGTGCAGCATCCCACAATTGCCACACTCCCTAATGCTAATCAGGGCAGTCTACACAAAAACTTGATTCATTGCTAACGGGGACTTGGCTCAACCGCTGGCGATTCCATCTGAAAGGTTGCCGCCATCATCTCATTATGAGCACTGGACCCCTGGTTGGTTGCCTGGTCTTGCAAATAATGAGTGTGCAGCCACTTCCTCACTGCTGAACTGCTGGTGTGTGCAGTGTTGCAACCTAGCATTTCTAATTCAGTGGCACCGGTAGTGCGAAAGCTATGACTGAGGTGACGGATAAAAATGCCTCAATCCCGGCAGCGGCGTGACTCATGATCATGACACAGTCGACAAGATGTGTTTGACTGTGATGATTTAGCAGCTGTTTATTCCAGCCTCCAACAGGTCAATAGCAAAGGTGTTGCTGTTTTGGTAAGCGCTGTTCTTCCTTGCTGTTTAAGGGTCTTCAAAAGGTTAAATCACCTAATCACCTGTGCCCAATCACATCTCTCATTTATTAGACAATACTTTACGCAAATAATTTGCATGCGACCTTAAGCCTTAAATATAAAAAAAATCAGCATTTTTCCAAAAATATATGTATGTGATTTGAGAGAGTCCTCACACCAGTCAATAAAACACTGTTTACAGTCATTTGCTCAGACTATGTGAATATGACAGAGACCAGCTAATGCGGGATGGCATTAAGCTCTCTCCATGAAATAAACTACTTTGATACCCCCTTCGGGAGGGGTGGAGCCAATGAGAGCTTGAGGGCTAGAGTCTGCGAGCCGGTATGGGAGGCCAGAGAGTGGGCGTGTCAGGCGAGGCAGTGCTGATTAGAGGGGCCTGAAGACTGACAGCCCAGGGGGAGCGCGCCGCTGCCAGAGTGGGCCCTCAGAGGCGCGGGCAGGAGGCCGGAAGGAGGCAGAACATCCTAATAGAATGGATGGGTGACCGAGCTCGCGGGCAGACAGCCTGGAGCTGGCGCGTGATCGCGCCACAGTGGGAGGGCAGCTGTCTGAGCAGACCGCAGGCCTGCGAGCGGGCCAGGAGAGAACCCGAGAGCTGGCCACCGGGACGGAGCACAGGAACACAAGCAGGAGATATGTCTCAAGAGGCACAACCCAGGATGCTCGGGCACCCAATGCTTCACTGACCACATTCTGACTTTAACCCTGCTACAAATCCTGGGCCACCATCCCGCCATCCCTGAAAAGAGACATGGAGTATCTTCTCCCTTCAGTAACAATCTCTGACAGGTGCTCCCTGCATTAGCAAGCAAATTGGAAATATGATGCAAATTGTGTATACGTGCTCAGATCCAGTCTCACCTAGACAGCCTCAGTGGAGCAGGTTTTATGGCTCTTTATCCCCTTCATTCGCTAACATTTCATATGCCGTGATGTGCATCTTACCCGCCAAAAGCCTTTTCCAGTGCAAAGCAAATGACTGCACTTACCAAATCAAATAGCTAATTGATTCCAATGAGGTGATTAAGGGCTTGAGGGAATGGGAAACAGAAGGTGCCAGCCATTCAGGATCAGAGCAGAAATCACTTTAGGGAACAGACTCATTTCAGCTGAACAAAAGTAAATAACATTTTCTTTCATAGTGTGAATGCATTCACTTTCAGCGGCATGCACTCAGGCTTCTGCTTCTGATGCACAGCTGAAGTGTTAGCCCTCCTAGCTTGTCGCCTCATCTGGAGTCCGCGCACACGCCGGCAGAACTTTACTGTTCTGGTTCAGGATGTTTCCTCTGTCACCTCTCCTCCACGCCTCTCCTAAAAGCAGTCAAATCAATGTTCTCTCGAGAAATAGGAAAGTGCAGCTCCTCAAAGAGTTGTCTTAATGTATGTTCGAGTGCACGAGTGTGTTTGCGTGTCATGCGTGCGCTTGTGATTGTGTGTGCATGTGCGTGCGTGCGTGCGTGTGTGTGTGTGTGTGCGTATGTTAGCGTGCGTGTGTGTGTGTGTGTGTGTGTGTGTACGTGCGCCTTTGTGTTTGTCTGTGATTGCTTTGAAGAATATGAGGGTGTGTGTGTCTGTATGTGCGTGCGATGTGCACCGTGTGTGTATGTGTGTGTGTGTGTGTGTGTTGGTGTGTGCGCATTTATGCCTCTGTGTGTGGCTGTCTTGTACAGCAGACTGCAGCGTGAGAGATGCAGTGGGGCTGCTCTTTAACCATGTTCCTGTGCAAGGTACTCAATGTTCTCTGAACAACGTCGTGCCCATTCTGCACCATTCACTCGCTCACTGCAGGCCCGCTCTTTGCACCGGTGCACACCTCAGCAATATTCGCAGAGGTGTGAAACTGCACTTTTGTGTGATGCACACATATACGCCCGAACACAAACACAAGGCGCTCACTGCCGTGACATACGTCAAGAGAAGCGTTCCGCAGAGGCGGCGTGAGTTAACAGCGTGCGGACACGCTCAGTGCACTCTCTCTGCTCCTGAAGCAGTTCTGCGGGAACACTGTGCTATGGATCCAGCAGCAACGCCACTCCAATAAACCCTCAGCTTTCACCACACTTACAAAGTGCAATGGATTAGCGGGGCAACCAAATGAATGTGTCAGCTGAAGCAATGCGAAGCTTGAGCCATGCGAAATTAGATTTGGACACCGTTACAAGGGTGGGCCCATGGGCGACAAGGTGCAAAACATCCTCCCTGCTCATGAGGTATTTCCAATAAGACCTGTCGCTGCTCTTTTTAACCTCAGTAGAATTAATGAAAAAAGGTCCCTATTCTTTAACCACATTCTTTCCTTTAATAGGAACAAGCTTTCATTGCCAGAGAATATCTTGTGTCGATGCAGCTAATATCTGCTGCTACTGCTCTATGGCAGTATTCTCCGTACAATATCGGAGAACCGGATTAACATGGATTTGATGATACCTCAAAGTGGACAACATTTTTTGTTGTATTTATATCACCACCGCCCCCCCCCCCCCAGTACACTGGGTCAGGACCTGTCTATTTCCTTCACAAAAATACCATGCTTAACATAGCCAAAGCCAGGCTGCACAAAAATAGTGGTGTGTTTATTGTGACTTTGTGGAAAGAGGAACTGGGATATTTTTGTTCACGCTCGCCTTCCATTGAGAAACATTCCAAAACAGAAAGACAGGCTGCAACAGTTGATATCTACTATTTTTATTACATCGCAGTCACACTGTAAAGAATGACGTTTCCCCAGCCTCGTGAGAATGGACTGACTGGCTGCACTGACGTAGGTATCAGTGCCAATTTTGTAAGCAGTTCTTCTGTGTGGTCTGCAGATGGAGAACTGACCCTGGGATATGCGGTTCAGCGGAAGGGAGGGGGGCGGTGTGCGTTCTCACACAGCTGGAGTAAAAGCCATTCATTATGGTATTGATCTGTCTAATCACCTAACATTAAACCCATGATTTACTCAAAAAGAGCAGATCTACACCCATTTTAACTTGCTGCTGCCAAACAACACCATAATGCCAACTATATAATTTTATTGTTGTCGATTTTACTAGAACTAACGGGAATTCAAATACGTCAGTAATCAATGCGGAAAAAACCCCATCTGAAGGGTACACACATTCTTCAGATGAGTGATTATACAATCATGTTTCCATGTTGATTAGTCTTGACAATATAGTCCACACAGATGACTGTAAATAATATGTGGGCACAAAAAATAAAACTGAAATTTACAATTAATACTCTGTCGCATCACATCTTAACAGCTGGCATGGTGACGTCTGATGCTGTTGGAATGGCACCAGGGTCAGAATACATATAATGCACACCTCCTTTTGGAATGGCCCCTTGTCCCCGCTATAAGGTCCAGCTACACCTTCATGTGGCCAGTGAGAGGGAGATGCGCGACAGTCCGTACACCAAGGTTACGACAAGGACAGAAACTGTGCTTTGAGTGGATTAGAGGACTATAAAAGATAAGGGGAAAATATCATAATTGCATTGCCTTGTATGTCTCTGGAAATGTGGAAAAGATAACAGGTGTTCACAGTGAAGCTGGATTTCAAGCAACAAGAGATTTATGCAACTTTGCCTTTGCTTATCTGCAGACCTGACCTCAGCAGTCTGCATTCTGTATGCTTTCCTAAGTCAGCATACAAACAAACACGCACACACAAAGATAACCAGACACAGACAGACAGACAGACAGACACACACACACACACACACACACACACACACACACACACAAAGACACACAGACACAGACAGACAGACAGACTCACACACACACACACACACACACACATACACACACACACACACACACACAGACAGACAGACAGACACACACACACACACACACACACACACACACACACCACACACACAAGCAGGTGTATGCTCACTGGCTCCATTGTGAACATAGGTCAAGTCCTTGACAGGTCTGGTTTATCAATTGCTACTGTCACACACCCACACATGCTCCAATGCATCAAGCACACCACATTAACATGCATTTCTTTACATTTACACTTCTTTACATGCAGCATATGCTCACAGTATTGTTATTCCAACACACCGGCGAAATCAGCCCTGGCTGAGGAGCAGTGATTTCTGACTTCATTCCCTGACTCAAAACGAAGGCCCAGCCACCGACGTGAACCTTAATAAGACACACTTGTCATCTGGTCCATATGTGACGAAGAGCAGAAGATTGCAGCTAAAGTCATGTGTGAATTCCTGCGGCCCAGGACGGGCCGGGCGTGCTCCGTCAGGGGCTGACGGTGCGAGATTGAAATTTCAGCCGCTTGTCACGGCTGGGAAGGGTGCGGACAACAGAGCAGATGGATCACTGAGTGCCATATCCGATCTCACATCTCACACTTCCATTGCGCTGTCGGGACTGTCTGTCAGCGACAGCAACAAAACACTAGTTTCCACAGAGACAGACACATAGAAACCATCCAATGTTGTGCAACCCAAACTGACATCTCGACAAGAACTCCTTCCAGACGCTAGTATTAATCATATAATCATGTATTCCACAAAACACTTTCAGTGCAAAAAATGCAAAATCACTTAATCCAAATCACATTGTAAGCACATATTGTCTATAAGTCTGCCATTAAAATTATTAACATCATAATTAAGTTACAGTAAACAATTTGGGCAACAACAACACACACAAAGTTGACATGCGCTACTCCATTGCAAATCTACTCCCCGCTTCATGAACGCTTTTGTGTAACTTGGTCCTGTTCAAACACTTTGACATCAATAATTTTAATGGCAGGCATATTTTTGCAAGTGCTTCTACTGACTTCTGCATTATACGTCCGGTGGTAACTATGTTAGCTACAGTATGTGACCAAGGATAAATCATAGCAGTTGGCCTACACCACCATGTAAAGTAGTTTTCCTATAATGGTGGTAGTGTGGTTTTGAGACATTGCATAATCATTTTAATCGGGTTGGTTGCAGCAGGCTGTGAATAGCGAATCTAGATTGGGATGTTGAGGCCTAATCTTGACACCTGTTGACATACATGTTGTTATTAAATTAGAACAGATAGGGAATGTATTTCAGAAATGTTTTGCAGCCAGGAAAGGACAAATTACTTCATTAGGTTTATTATTTACATTTAGTAAGAAGTTCACTCAGCTAGCAGGCTAGCTTTCTTGCACAACCATGATGGCCATCATCTACTTTCTGCCAAGGGCAAGAAGTGTCTAGCAATTGGCAACAATGAATAGTCTAAGGCTAGGTGTTTACTGAGTGGCCATATGACACTATGCAAATTATGTGTTTTCAAATGAGAATAGATGACAAAGAAGATAATGCTTGTAGTGAGTTCATGTTAATACCTAATGTTAACTCTCAGTGCTGTGTAGTGTGGAGTATGCCCCACCAACCCCTAACTTGGCAGACTGCATACCTGCCATTCCAATGATGTACCATGCCTGCACTCTGCAGTGTAACAAATTGAAAACCAGTGGAAGAACTTGCAATCAGGCACAATTCAAAACTACGTACATGATTTGCAATGCCCCTAAGAGAATCCATTCATTTGAAAGATTCAGACGTACGGCAGTGAAATACAACTGAAGGGTTTGATAGCTGGATATGCGACACGCACTGGAAATAAGACATTCTGAAGAGAAAGTAAACCAGGGTGTGAAATAAAGCAGCCAGGCTTCACTTACTTGATGCAGACTCGCGCATGGAGGAAGAGGCTTGCAATGAGCAGGATGTACTCACACACTGCCGTGTCTGAGAATCTACTACAGAGGTAAAGGATATGGGCTGGAGACCATGCGAATGCACCAGCTCCGGGGACAAGTGGTCTGCTTCAGGCAGAAGAAGACGATGGGGGCCAGCTCGGGGAAGGGCACCACCAGGGTGCTCAGGTCGCTGCTGACATCGTCGGTCGGCCCCACCTCCTCGATGGTCTCCTCCCCCTGGGCGGGGCCATAGTCCTCGCATAGCCCCGCCCCGACGTGTGCCACGGCCAGCACTCCGGGACACTCCTCACTCGTCATGGCAATGTGGCGATCTGGGAAAACGAACAGACACTCTCCTGAAGTGATTCACAGTCCTGTTGTTTTCATGCACAGCTGTGGAAATAAGAGACCAAAGGATTGCTTTTGGCACAACATTTAAATAATAGCAAGTAAAAGGCCAAAAAATGAGCTGGGTTCTGTTGTTCATGCTCAAGAGAATCTCGTAAATAATCTCCGGAAGTGCCCATTACAGTATTCACAGAAATTGGCCTCATGCTGACCAATGAATTAACTGTAACTGTTCCCTTCTACCCCAAAGCACCGACTTTCCTGTACTCTCAACACTTTAGTGTGCTCCCTGACCTGTTCTTTCAAATTTTCCCCCCTTTTCTACCCATAACTTTAAAATCTCCAATTTAAGTTATGCTTGCTTCACCACAACATCCTACACACTCACACCAGAGTACTGAGGAGTCGAATGCAATCTTCTGTTACACACAAGCCAATCACAACTATTTCTCCCACTACAAGTCCCACAGTGCACCAGGAGAAAGAAAGGCTAACGGCAGCACACCTACCAGACATCATGTGAAAGACTCATATCTACTTGATGAGGGTGGAGAGAGCAGTTTGACAAGGGAATCCCAGCCAATGAAACTCATTCTACCACTGCATAGTGGAGGCAATTGTGTTCCGCCACTATGGACTCCTGGCCACTGTCAATGACGGACACAGCTCAGACTCAAGCCCAGGCCTGAGCTGTAGGACTCAGTCTGCGCTTAGCATGAGCTCCCCATGTCAGGGTTTCAGGGACAGCTTCCCTCAACGACCAGCAGGAGTCCTCATGACAGCCTATCTGTCCCTGGTGCCTGCTGCTTCCTTGACCATCCACCAGAGGGATTTTACTTCCTGTTTGTGTTTGTACTGTGTATGTCTAATCATTCACACCTGTTTGTAATTAGTCTTGAACATTTGGTGTATTTAAACCCTGCCTGTTGTGGTGTTCTTTGCTCAGTCTTGAGCTTACCTGTGTTCTGTGCCCTCCTGCGCCAACGTTTGCCTGTGTGGTAAAGATTCTTTGTCTTTTTTAAACCCTTCCGTGTTTTGAATGGTCCCTGAATTTGGGTCCCTCCTGCTCAACCGTTACACCCCAGCCAACTGAGCCACTCGGGAACCCCTTACGTGCTCCCCTTCCTTTCATTTCCTGTATCAAACACTCTCCCCTGAAAGCATTTACCAGCCCTCTGCATAGTTTTTCATTTCTTCTCCAGGTTCAAGTTTTTCATTTTTATGTAGTTTACTTCATATGCACATTCTCAGCGGTCCTAACCTGAGGCTGAATCTTCATAAAAAACAGTACTGTTTTGCATCGTTTGTCACTTAGAGGGGATTGCATACCTCCTTGCACACTCGTATAGTAAGTCAACGTGGGTGTATGTTTAAATAAACGAATGAATAAAGAAAGTTAGAAATAAATGCACAGTACCATTTTGCTCTCCAGTGATTTGAACTAAACCTTTCAAGTCATTTGAAAAACACTCAGGCAAGCTCTTGCCAAATGGAAAAAAACAGACTTGCAGTTTCCTAAACATCTAAAATAACTGCAAAATGTAAAATTGTAACTTCCATGTTTATTGAATCATTTAAGTATACCTGTTACAGAAAGGCAAGCAGAGACTTGATTACATCATAGTGTTTATATAGGACCAACAATCCATAAGAATAACTTCTGATCACACCTCAGATCATCGTACTGTACTTCTACAATGGTGCCTTATAGCATGCTACAAAAGCCTGAACCAGGAGACTGGGGGAATGGGTACTGATAAATGTTCAAAATCTTCTTACACATTGAGGAAGAACCTACAATTTTCTCAGAGAAGGTTCTTTGTGGTCTTGGATGGGAGCCTGGTCTTAGAGAAACCAAGTTCAAGGTAATGGATCGAACTCCAGGAGGAAAAAAGCTTAGTGTCATCAGAGGCAGTGGTAGGCAAAACCGTGTCCAGAGATATCAGCCAAATGACTCAGTAGAAAGATCAGAGGGTGATGAGGTACAGCACTGATCTCTAGGGAATTCCTATTGAGAGATTAGGAGAGGACTAGACATATCCTTTTCAGGGTACACACAGGAGACATACAATGACCTATTCTCAGTCAGAATGATTGGAGAGGTATGCGTGACTTAGCACATATCAGTGCCTGATATTCCCACCACCACCGTGGTAGACAGGTGGAACTGCCGGAACTGATGGACAGGTGGAACTGATGGTCTACTGCACGCTGCAGAAAGGTCCACAAGCATCAAAACAGAGGACCGGGAAGCTAGGGCTGTATAATGACGGCCTTATTGCTGGATGAACAGAGCCCGACCCTGAATCCCAGACTGCTGTACGTTTAAACACAGCACATCTGAGTGTGTTTTAGAGGAAGCGGAGAAGTGAAACATGGAGACGGTTTTGAGCGACAGAAGGGTAAAGGGTGGGCTTTTCAGAAGAGGTGTGATGCACGCAGGAGGTTTGAAAGCAGCAGGAAAACAGCCAGAGGCAATGGAGGTATTACAGGGAGAGGAGATGAAGAGAAGCAGATGAGGAGTGATTGCTTGAAAGAGGGAATAAAATCCATCCACAAGATTTTGTACACAAATCCTCCACCTCCATGGTACATTTTTGGAAGTAAAGAAAACCAAGCAACGGGCTGGGAATTTCAGTAAAACTAAACATCACATCAGATTCAATAAAAGTCTGTGATTAGTGAAATACAGTGAAGGTAAGAATGTGTTACAGACTAGACAAAAGGGTCTTATTTTGGAGAAAAAAAAAACTGTGGATGGTTTAAAAAAAACCCAGGTGCATTGTGACAGCTGTGTTCTTGTGGGACCATGCCGTCGCTAACAATGCATGCAGATACAGTTGCACAGCATCACGCACCAAGGCACATTAAGGCAACACAATGACCACTGCTAAAGTATGGCTAGGAACTATCTTTGATCCATCAGCTGCATTAAGGTCACTTCATTACTGTTTGTCTTTAAAATTAATGGCTCAAAATTATTTCTCAAGAGATCCCTCCTAGGGTGGCACATGAAATGGATTATCACAGGAATCAGGGAACGTGACTGGCTCTACTTGCTTTGTCTCATTCAAATCCCTTCAACTGGCAGTTGGAGCGAAGCAAGACTAATGTGAAACCAGCAGAATAAAAAAAAAAGAAAAACTGTATTGATGTACTATTTAGAGAACCGTGTGCACACTTTACTGTCGTATCTACTGCCATGTCATCTCTATTCATTCTCATTAACATCTGCAAGCTGTCTTGCTCTGTACTTGCCTGCTGTCTCTCTTGCAACTGACAATCAGACTTCCAGACAGCTGTAATCAAATTCAGAGATTCCCTGTGTCAGTGCACCGGCGACGGAGCCAGGCTCCGTCCTGACATCTTTTCATCCCCGTCCATTAGAGCTCTGTGCAGGCCTGAGTGGCGAGGCAGAGCGGGCAAGGCAGCAGGGTAAGGTGCATCCAGCACGGCAGCAGCTGCAGCTGCACTCACCGCTGTCTTTCCTTTCCACTCCCCGCTTCTAGACACATTAGAAAACTCGCCTCTTCCACCCCGATCCGCGGGTCTGACTGTGAAAACGCCTGCAGGCCTCGCTATGCCACACTCAGAGCGAGATACATTTGCAGCATCGGCTGGGAAAACACTACTTGAGATGTGTTTGTAAATAACACATGATGCAAAAAAAGGGGGGGGATGTGAATCTGTGATTCTCTGTCATTTTGGCTGCTTCTTCTCATGCGCTATATGCTTTCTCCCCATCAGAGCCTGTGCTGAACAGCTACACGTACATAACTGCAGTGCAGATGTAGAGGAGTCCAGCACACATCTAGTACATGTGCATATCGAATGTAATGGAGGTGTACTATTCATAATATTGTGCCCAACCATATGATTTCATATGAAAAGTATTCCTCACTGAAGACAGCCAGAATGAATCAAGTCAGGTATAAGTGTATCAAGTATATTTCACATGCGTGTGGCTAGCATCAGATTAGAATCTGAGGAGTGAGTCAGACACTAAAAAAACATCAAGGAAGAAGTACTGTACAGTTAGCTGTGTGCATGTGTGTGTCTGCGTGAGTTTGTGTGTGTGTGTGTTGAATGACACTCCACTTTTGCTGTAATATTTGCAAACTGTTTAACACTTTTAAAAGAAAGAAAATCCTTCCTTCGAAATACCGCTTAACAAATTCCTAATGTTGCTGTCCTCATATAGATATAACAGTCTGGAAAGCGCTACACTTTTCCCATTCTCAGTGATTTTTTCCCTTGCGCTGGGGTCACCATAAATCACAATGGGCTGGATCCATTCCCTTTCAACTCTGAGCAGACGAAATGAGAGCTGTACTGTAGCTACCCAAGAGGGAGAGGATTCACTTAAGGTAATCTGGAGTACTCACAGACAGCATATACACCCCTTAATGGAGAAATGGAAGGGCAGGAGAACACAGGACCCTCAGAAACATTAGGACGAGAGAGAGAGAGAGAGAGAGAGCAGCAAATAGCAGCTGAATGCAAGAGTCATAAAAAGCTCCCTAATCCTCCACAGGACGGGTGCGAGAGAGAGAGAGCGTTTTATCATCCAGCTCCCCTGATACTGTGTTTGCGTGTATTTAACAGTCCCTTTGAGGACTCTTAAGGCACAGAAAGCAGACAAACACAGAATTGACAACAGAACTGGCAGAGGGTTCAAGTGTCATAGTCCATCCATTCACAGTTCAATGATCACTCTTGAAATCAGGACTTAAAGTACATGCCACAGTAAGAAAACCTCTATTGAGAAAGGGCACCAACATTAAAAGGCTATGGGATGTAGAAAGTTTTAGTTTCCTCACGCATCAGTCTAAAAATACATTGAAATGAATACACACACACACAAACACATACACACATAAACAGTTGTGCACCAAGTGCATTTCCAGTTCTGAACAGACAATTTAAATCAAATGAAATCCAAACATTAAGATCCTTGGATATTTGCATATCCCTGACTCATTACGTTTTCAACATCAGAACGCAATAAAGCAAGAAAATAACATCCCCCACCCGTCATAAGCAGTAATAAGGAGGAGGAGATGCTGGAGTGCAATTTCGCATATTTGTTCATTTCATACCGTGCGACCTTGCCGTATATGAAGAGTTGAATATGGAATAGTGAAATTAGCATATCTGGAACGGTAAATGAGAGCATTTAGACCATGCTTAAACTCAGGGGGGAATGGAGGGAGGGTAATGGAAAACCTTCAATTGTTTTTTTTTTTTTCTATTTTCTGAAAAGAAAAAAAAAAAAAACAGGCCTAAGGGAATGGAAAGTAATGTCATTCCAGCTCCAGATGGTTACAGGGGGAGGGGTCCAGACCGCCCAGCCCCTCATCTCCTGTTACCTTTCACAGATCTGTCATGAAAGGTGAGTTTCCTGCCAAGCAGGCAGACTTCATTCCCACTAAAACAAGGGAGCCAACGATGCCACACAATGCTACAGCGCCGTCGGCACAGGCCAAAAGTGCACACACATCTGAGTTATGCCTGTGATTATTGCCATTTTTGGTTCATACCAGATGTTGGTCATGCATAGGAAAATATGAAATTTCAGTTGGAATGACAGAGGAAGGAAGCTGCTGAGGGATGGTGTTCAGCCAAAAAGCATCAGCGTGGCAAATGTGACACAAAAAAAACTTCAAATAAACAATGGCTGGTTTCTGAATGAGTCATTTTCCCAAAATGTGGTTTGCTGCCTCTCTCAGGCTCCATCGGGGAAAGTGAACTGATAGCTGCTGAGCACCACACCAAATATAACTTATCTTTTTTTGGTGAGGTGAACCGAAAATATATTTTCAACAGGTACAGCAGGAAAGCAGAGTTCATAAAATCAAATGGAGTCATTGTTATTTGGCCTCATCAGGTATGAACTAGTGACCTTTGAAACCTACAATGCTGTCTCACATATGTCTGCCAAAAGAGAGATCCCAGGATTACAACACTTAATTACATGTTTGGGGGCGGCGGCGGGGGGGGGCATTATCTTAACCACGTCCTATGTACACAGTATGGGGCCTCTTGCATATTGTGCATTGTGGTAGCACAGTATACCATCTCAGTCAGCACTAGCATTACGCACATGTAGTTGGAGCAAGTAAGGTCAACAATGCCTATGCTCCACTTGTGCATGCTCTTGCAAATAATTTTCAAATACAGCTGCATTTAGTTCATGGTCCTCTGCTTAGTCTACATTTCCTTACATGACCCAGCACTTCCGGTTGTGCTACATGCTACAGATAACCAGGAACAAGACACAGTGATTCTACACATCATTTCGTTCATTTCACTGTACTGTTTACCCATGGGGGCCATTAACAACTCTTTTTTTTTTATTAATGTTAACAGTCAACCTGAGCTTATTTTTGGTTGTTCTGCATGATTAACATGTATGCCAACTGAAGCAAATTTAACATATTAGCATCTGATTTCTTTAACTTAATTGCACCTACTGTGGGAGTTTTCTCTGTACTTCTCGCAAAATCTCTGATCTATTTGGTCAAATTCAAATTACTTAATTCACCCCCGCTCTCTTTGTTACAATTAAAATGGTCTAATGTGAAGTGAGGCCAGGCTTCTAATGATGTACTGGCTGGGTCATTAAGCAAGCAATGCCTCAACTCTGACTGGCCAAGATGATCCATCAGACGTCTCTGTATGGACTAGAGTCAAAAGTATTAAGAAAAGACTGACTTAGCAGTGTGTTGAGAACAAAAAATTTGTTATGGATATTGCTGATTCATTGAACACACATGCAAAATATGCAATCAATACTTTTATCCATATTTGTAGAAAAAATAGAAAAGAAAAATGGTTTTAAAGTTGGAAGGAACTCCTGTCCGTCTCGTTCAAATCCGGATGCGCCTTTGGGTTAAATCCTTTTTAATCACATAATATCCAGGGAATTTAACCTTCTTCAGATCTTCTCTGATGACATTAAACTGCACTGCTAACATGTTTGCATTTTACAGGAAGAGAAACTATTTCAGTTAGGGAATAAGAGGTTTAATTATTGGTGACAAAGTGAAAGCATCAATTTTTTTTTTTCATTTGTCCTTACCCTGTATCCCTGTAACACCCGCTTTGCACAAGCATGTTTTCCAACTAACTTGTATTTGCAGCTACCAGTTTGTCAGGAATAAAGTGCTGATTGCACATTCAACAGTGCATTGTTTCATTTTCAAGTTAAAAAGTATATTGTTCCCACCGAAGAGACTGTAATCAGGCTAACTAGCCATCCTAATTGGAGGGACATGTTTACACTGAATAAAAGACTGGGCTAAATAAGATTGGTTAGCAGAACACATGACACACATTCCTTTTTGACATTTAACAATCCCAATGAAATCCTCGCTACATATTTTAGTGTTTCTGATGTAAAAATTATTGAAGATGATTTTAAGTAGTCAGATCTCCATTTTTAATACACCTAATCCACGGAGGAACATATTACCATGTTTGTAACACCCACTTCCAGTTTTTGTAAGAATATTACCTCACTGCTTGCTTCCTCTGCAGACACCTTCAGCTGTCTAAAAGAATGCCTTTTACATGCACATAGATTAGGGTTAGTGGTGTAGCAAGATGTCTACACCACCCCCCCCCCCTCCCCACACACACACACACACGCACACACACAAACACAAACACACACACTTAAATGTTCAGCTTGTTTTATGTGTAAGCTTTAACGTCAGCTAGGTTCCAGAAACCCACACAACGAAGTGCATTTTGCCACTTTGCTGCAAGATCTGAACTGACATAATAAGGGACATTTTGGTAGTTTCAGTGGAATTCACTGGAACATTTAAATGTGCCATTTTCCTGAAAGAACACTCTTTGCCCCTAGCTTGTTTCACGTGTAAATTTATTATTGCCATCGAATGACCAACAGCATACTGGAGGTGATGCTATGATGGCCACTAGCCACATTCCTGTACATTATTCTGTACTGCTGCCCAAGTTTAGTCACATGGCTACAATGCACACCACTGGAGTCATTTTAATGATAGGGACAAGCTATGTGATCTCTGCTGGCAAGTCAAGCCTGTCACATGACACACAGCTGAGTATTTTCCTAGAAACTGACATTTAGAATGTGACTGAAACAAATGCAACTCAGTCTCTGACTCATTTAGGCTTTGCTACAGTTTAACCACTTAAAGGCTTGCCGATTCAATCACAGTAAATACCACATGTGTTTTTGTGAAAGACAAGCAATCGGATTCGTTTTTATCTTGAGGCTTTATCAGCCTATCAGAGTGGTTCTTGAATTGTTGAATTACAGCATGGCTTTGGGACATCTGAAATTCAGTTAACTGCATTAACGTACCTGCCATCAACACCACTGTGTTACATAATTTCCCTTGGTATCCCTTCAGAGTAAATTCTGTATTTCATCTGGCTGTGTCCTATGCTGACGCTCATTCGCTCTCTGAAGCCCTCATAAAGCTCTCTGAAGCCTTAATGGGCCATGGGCTCTGGTAAAAGTTATGCCGAGTTATTTAGGAAGACATCAGTTTAATGATGAACATAGACACTCACTCATCAGAGACAAACATGCAAAACAGCACATCCCTCTGTAAAGCCATGAGGAATTCTACAAGCACTGGTAATCTGAGTGATCCTACGTCCGCATGTGTCATTATAAACACCCAAAGGTCACTGTAGCGAAGGGCAAAAGCAGTCACCCCACCCGGCCTCAAACCCGGGTCCACGAGGTACCAAACATGCGACTTTGACCGCGACGCCAAAGAGCCTGGCTCATTGCTACAGCAGTCAGAGCGCATACTCAACCGTAGTGACGGCACTCTGTCACAGTCACTCATATAATGAACAGCTCCTCCGAGGCTGTGTAGCTTCCACACCTCCGGTGTGTATGCCTGAAGCGACTACACAGTTATCACATTATGCTTTCTCGTAACTTTTCAGCGCCGCTATTAAGCGGCACGAAACGTATCTTGGATAATTGCGAGGTAAATTGGCTGCGGAAGAAATGATACCATCGCCACAGACAGTCATGACATCCTGAACACATAGATCAACATTTCTGGCAGCCCTCACCGTGGAGTGCTCAGAATGGACAAACAGAGAGGTGATGTCACTCTTTTTTCTCTCTCTCTCTCTCGCTGTCAATGTGAGGCAGAGGGAAATCTGAAAACACTGCAGTTTGATTACAACCGAGAGCAGGCGATATTGGCCAGTTTTCCCCACATCCTCTCAGACGGGGGTACACCGCAAATGCCTTAATTCTTCTTAATACTTAATTCTACACAGTGCTTTCCATTTTTTTTAAGAACTGCTGATGTAAGACCTAACAGCATATAGTGATTAAAAACGCTGAGACAGAATCATTCCTATACTAATGCTGTTTAAATCGTCCATTTGAAACAATCAAACAAATCACCTATGAGAATGATTTTGGGCTCATTCACAACACACCACACTTAATCACAGAGCAATAGCGCATAATAAGCACAAAAAAGACATTAATAATGGAATGGAATAATGACATTTTTATCTCACATTTATTACAAAACAATATGTTGTTCAGTTAGGCTAAGAGCCCGGATGGGCTGATAAAAACAAACACTTCCTGCCAATGAAAAACATCACTTTCGTGAGATATACAACAGCCATCTATTATATTCATGTCTAACAATCAAATCATTTTGGATGTGATTTTAATTAGGAGAGTGCACTGTAAACATGTAAAGAAACAACCACAAAACACACACACATATATATTTTATAATCAAAATGTAAGATTTTCTGACAACATAACTCAAACGATGCACTTATCTTTTCACTGATATGCCTTTAGGATGACATTATGATACACTCAAACTCCACTTCCAGCGGAGATATGTCTCAGCCTCTCAGTCTTCTAGTGTGCGTTTTATGCCCCTCTCTCTCTCTGTCTCTGAGTCTTCTCTCCTTCTGTGCCTCTCAGTCTCCCTTTGTGTAATGCATGTTTTACTGCTCACTCTACCTCAAAGTCATTCTCCCTGTGCCACTCAGTCTTCCTTTGAGCAGTGTACATTGTACGGCCATCTCTTTACCTCTCCCTTTGTACAGTGTACAGCCCTGCAAGTCCTTCTCTCCCTCCCATGCTCCCCACTGTGCATGAATGCAAATGGGTGTCGGTAATGAGCTGTGTCAGTGGAGGTCCTATGAAGCTGGGGCAAGAGGATTAAAATGATTTGTTACCCCTCTCAAAGTAATCTGTCCTAACAGCATGAGCAAAATCAACAGCAAACCCTCGGATTGAAGGTTAGGGGCATTAATATTGGAGTGGTAACCACTGAAAAGTAGGGTCAACATTAGTCTAGTGAGCCTACACGTATTCAAAAGAGGGTCAACGCTAGTCTAGTGAGCCTCCATGTTTTGAAATGAGGGTTAAGATTACTTCTAGCATGCCTACACACATCTCTGCAACTCATTCTCCAAGATCTATGTACCCCTGGCTAGATAAAACCCAGGAGTGGGTACAACCAGCCCCTTCTGCAATAGAGTTAAACCTAGCAGAGCTAATGGTCTGTTTCTTTCAGTGATGAACTTGCACCCAGGGACACACACACACAATCGCCCTCTGTGTTTTTAGCACTCCATCTCTGACAGTGCATTGCGATAGCTCTAGTGATCTCACTGCATGCTCTTCAATAGTGAAAATATTTCCACCCAACGTAAAACCATGCAAGTGCAATATAGACCCTGCCAGTCCATGTGCAGTTATAAAATATTCTACATAGAATGTGACGTTAGCTATGGGAAAGTAACCCTTTAACCCCACCTGATCCAGCAAATATTCAGAGTCAATTGCTGAATATTTGCTTCTTCATTGTCTTGTATATTTATGCATTTGACAGACACCCTTGTAAGAGTAACACACAAACATTTAGGACATATCTAAGGACTGCAGGAATAAAGGAATAAGTACAAAACTGCCACATACTGATCAGTGACAAAACGTCAAGCTTAATGTTTTTCTACAACCAAGGCATTTAAAGGTGTGTGTGTGTGTGTGTGTGTAGTGCTGAAAAAGTGCTTTTAAATAACACATATGCACACTCACATTAGTGCTACAACCGCATGACTCAAATGTTCATTTTTTTTTTTAAATCAGATTGTTTGGGGGCACCTGAGCAATGTTTGCTCAGTCGGCATGATCTCATATGAGAGTCCATTACCTTTCTCATCATCTTTTCATCGACAGAAGTCATGACATGTCACAGTTAGCATCCAATTTGTTCTTCTGTTGAACACCCTCATATTATCTCTCATCCATACTGATTGGCAAGGATCATACAAAAAGGCAGGTACAGGGCCTGCAGAACTAGCTAGTGATGGAGTCAAAGAACCACAGTTTTTGAGAGCCACCAAAGGAAGGGAAAAGCTGGTGCTACTACCTTCTCTCATCAGCAGCGGAGTATAGTGTTAAGGAGCAGGACTTGTAGCCAAAATGTCGTTGTTTAATTTCCCGCTGGGGCACTGCTGCTATACCCCTGGGCAAGGTACTTAACCTAGAATTGCCTCAGTAAATATCCAGCTGTATAAATGGATAGCATGCTAAAACTGTAACCTATGTAAGTCGATATTGCTAAGAGCGTCTGCTAAATGCCAATAATGTAATGCAATGCAATGTTCTCACCGTTTCATACACCCGCCCTCACAGCTGCACTGCCACACGCAAACAGTTCCTGAGGCCAACAGTGGGAATCGTCAATCGTTTAAGCCGCTCTCCGTTAAGCGGACGTTACAGTCGCGTGCCGTTTGCGGCGTGAGCTGCTCCTGTGCTTGCGGTGAGTCAGTGTCACGACTCGACGCGGTCCCGCGCTGCGCTGGAGCGTCTCACAGGCACTATTCATCAAAGAAGGCCTGCTCTCTCAGAGATGAGTGAAGGCAGGTAAACAGTGAGTCAAGCGCGGCTCACGCAGAGGTGGGTGGTTTCTGACTTCGAAATGGATGCTGCCTCAATTAAGAGTGGCACCGAGGACGGTGACGCTTGCCAGACTGTTGCAGGAACTATGCTCAAACTGGGAAAGGAAAGCGGTTTATCACTCAGAGGCAGCTGACACAGCCGGGAACACCTGGAAATTGTTTCTTCCAAATAAATCCACATGACAAATTCACCTTGCAGAGAAAAGAAGCTGCATGATGTTCCCACCTCCTCTCCTTTCTCAGTTTCTATCTGATACACTGGAGCTCCATTCCAAAAGGGTGGATGGGATCACTGCGCTAATGAGGATTATTACGACAATAAAAAAAGATTTTGAATAAAGGCATAAATGAAGCAGACTTAATTGAGACACGGGCTTAAATATTCCCTGCCTTGGTCCCGCAGAGCTCAGATTCACAACATTTTATGGCTTGCCATTAAAGCACCAATTGATCATTGCATGTAGCTTAATTCAATTAAGCACGTACTATACCTTGCTCATTAATATCCTAGAGGTGCACACATGGAGTTCAGATCACATAATCTCCCACATACTTAATGAGGCCATAGACAGCGGCTGCTGACCGGGCTGAAAGCGGTGAGACACAGCGCCTAATGGAACGGGCACCCCGTTGAACCAGCATGAAACAAAGGCTGAAGGAATTGAATTAAAAAAAATGAAACACCTGCTAGTGGGTGTCTTTATTTTTGGTATCGGGTGGAATCAGTTCGCGGCCCTGCCCTGGGGTGAACCTCGATCGTGTCATTTGCGATTTGCAGGTGGATCAAAGCTTTTGAGCCCCGGGGGCCAAGTATGACGTCCTCCCTGTGCTCTGTTTGTGTTTATGGAATCTTATCGCATGGCAAGCAGAGATTTCTCAGGGCAAATCAAATTAGCAGGTGCGCCACTGCGGGATCTGATTAATTACATTAGCATGTTCTTACTTCGATAAAGATTAATGATGCTTGATGAAAAGCAGCAAACCCCCCCCCCACCGTCATGCTGCCCTCCCTCCACTGAATTTGTGGGAGGGGCTGTAAAGGTGAGGAAGCAAAATAGTGGGGAAAATACAAGTAGAGGGCACTGTGACAAAGATGGGAAAAAGGAGAGGTAACTCCCTGCTATCATTCTCCTCATGCTCAAGACTTCAGTTTCATTCTTCTGTTTCACCAAAGCTCTTTTTTGTTGCTTGTTGCTGGGTTAAATTAAGGGAGAACCAACACTGCGGTTCGCCTGCTCTGAGACGAAGCTGGCACAGCTAAAGCGTGAATAGGACAAAGTGCGTTAAGGGCTGGGGGCACTCTTACGATGAGAGAGAGGAACAGATTCAAAGGAAATATGCTGTGACACTGCATAAGTTCTAAGTGAGGATCTATCTTTTAAGGTAGAAAATGGATAAGGTAATAGGAAAGGAAGGAAGGAAAATGGAGAATGGGGAAGCAAAATCTGTACTGAGAGCAAGAGTGAGTCGGAGAACTATTGACTGTGTAGATCTAAGAACTAATAATTGCAATACTGTCTAGAGTGAGAGGAGGCATAAGGACAGAGGAGCAACAAGGCAGAGAGGGCTATACATGTGCAATGAGGGGACAATACCGACTAACCTTTCAGGGCTGTAATTTTGGGGGGGCTTTAATTTCAGTAAAGCCAAAGAGCCTAGACTACAGCAGGAGAGGGAGCAGGAGAGGGTGAGAAGAGGGGGTTCAAAGCTTAGGCCGCTGTATTCAATCTGTTAAAGTTCTGCTCAGACACAAGAACAAGCACTTTTGGTCATGAGGGGTGCTATTATATAAAAGCTAGTACAGTCAGGGCCAAGTACAGGCCAAGTGCAAGTAGAATCGGGGGAATCCCACCACACTGGATTCGTTCATGATCACACTGCACGGTAGACTGAGCAGAGTGACATTAAGATATGTGGTGAGATACATAGTTTTCTAGGCTGTCTAGTTTCAAATTAGCACAAGTTAGCATGTGGTAATGCTTTAAAGGTATTGTACTTGCATTCACTGGACTGGGTATGTTGTTAGCCTTGTCTGACACCGGTGCTCATTTCGCTTGGATAGATACACTTCTGTTCTCTTGTGTCGCTCTGGATTAGAGTGTCTGCTAAATGAACGTTTTGTAATATAAGGCTGGCCATATTAAGTTAACATGATTATTCATTATGACCAGACAACTTCACTTCACTTCACTTTCACAGGGAAATAGATTCCAGTGTTATAGGTTTTAAATCTGGAAAACAATTACATGAGTCACCTGGGCTGCTGGTCAGGGGACAGTATTGCAATTTACAAACCTGACATGGCCTCTAATTACATATAAAAAAAGACATACAGAAACTATCAACAGAAGACAGCTAGTGAAAATGAAAACCCGCAGGAACAAAAACCTCCCCTCCCACCTTGCCTTCCCCATGCACACGCCAGGGTTCTGAAAAACCTCTGCCAACCTAATCACCTCATTTGCATTAACACACATTATAACTGGAGAGAAGGGGTGGCTGTGGTTAGCTCCGCAGCGCTAAGCCGACAGTGAGTGCTGCTGGCACTGAATTGAGGCGGCTGCGGGCCCGGGATTGAGACCCGTGTCCTCTGTGAGCCCTGCGCAGTGACTCCTTCCTGCCCTGCCTTTACGCTGCATCAGCATTTTCCTCTCTCCAGCAGCTCGGAAATTGGATTTGAATATGGATTCAGAACGAGGCACTCTCTCGTACAAATGGCTCCAGTGAAGATAAAGAACAGTGATGTTTTCTAAATCCAGGCGTTTCGGAAAAAAGGAGGGATGGGAAGACAGGCACATCATTTTCACATAATACACTATCCCTTTTCCCTGATTTTCACATAAAGCACCTCTATCGGCATGTCTGTAGACATGTAGACCGAAGTATGTAAGACATGTATACCCTCTGTATTTAGAAAATAACCTATATTTAACAAACTACAACCTCTAACCAAACAGGTCTGTTACTATTTACAACTCTGCTGGTTTGGTGGTAGCTGTTATTACCACCGGCTGCTTGAGAAATATTCATTTGCCGGTGGTTGTTTGTCATTAACATGTCGGCATATGGCTGTGAAAATAAGCTTCCCGTGTGTGAAACCACATAAGATCCTGGGAGTGATGTACCAGGTATCAGCTTTGAGACCCTCACACGGAGACGTCGGGCTTAGGACTGCTATGGTGTATTAACCAGCGCTCCTCCACGATGTGGCAGAGTGCTTCACACGGTCAGGCGATACCGTTTCTTATTTCTGCCACTAACGAACTGAAGAGGGACACAAACAAGTGGCGATATGATTGCAGTCGGAGCAGACAACGCGTGAGAGGCTACGGCGTGGCGGTGTGGCTTTGTGGCTTTGTGCTGCACTGCCACTCATTTGTAGCTGTGAAGAAAGCCTTAATTTTACAAATGCCATTTCACAAAAGGGCTCCAATTAGGTGGAAACGAACATGCAAGCGCTCTTGGGCCATGAATTTCAAAATACAATCTTATTTTTTTTCCTGCTATGAAACCTTATTTTTTGTATTTTTTTTTTTTGCCAGTGAACCCTGCATGAAATAAACAACATGACCATATAATAAGCAGTTGGGGGGGAGCAGCAGCCTTTTTGGTTCAGGCTTATGTCGTCTGAAGGTCTTAATACCTGCGCCCATCTGAAAACCAGAGGGCTAGCCAGGTGAAACCCCTTTTCTCTGACCTAGTAATTAGCTGTGGTCCAGTTCAACTGAAGGTGAATGTGATCTTAAACTCCGCGTGGCTGTGGAAGGAATATACTGGCTGGATATGACCTCACATTGCCTGATGTTCATGCAGTGCTGACTGAAGCAGAGTGATGAGATTCTCGATCTGAATGCATGTTTAAATCTCTGCTACACTTAATCCAAAATGTCAATCAAATCACCGTTCCTATGCCGGGTGCCCGGAGCTAAAAGTGACTTGTGCTTCTGCTTGCTTGAGAGTTCCCAGTTTTCATTCAGAGGGAAACCCATCACCCGTTCTGTTGCCTAGAGTCTGCATGCTAGGCACTAATATTTTAAAATAGACCTTTCAAACAGAGCGTATATCAGCAGTGAATCAATGCCAGCTGTCCAGAATACTGGAGAATATACGAGTCTCCGGTAGACGGCAGAGACTGCGCCCAGTGACAACTCCCAGCAGCTTCCCCTCACCGGCACGTCTCACGTCTGCTCGTCACACCACTCACTCCCATGACCTGTCACTGGGACATCCATCTTCCTCACACTTTCTCATTGGTCCCTCCCCATGTACCCGTGTAACCCTCATCACTTCCCTTTATCTGTACGCCTGTCTCCTCATGGCCCAGTCTGTCCCTCAGGTGTAACTCAGCGAGATTTTCTGCTTTCCCGAGACGTGTCCTTCCCAGCATAAGCAGAAAATGGACGGTGAATGGCATAAATCACTTTATTTTAGTTTTTACTAGTCTTTCAACACTGGAGAGGGATTTGAGGCTGCAGTCAATACATTACATTTCTACATTTCTAATTTTGCGAGAGTATTTACCCACAAAAATATTCCAGATGCCAAATTTGCATAACAACATAACCATTTGTTTGCCAATTAACATGCAGACATTACAGTGATGCAACTCTTGTTGAACTTGTAAAAGAGAATAATAAGCATTAAAGTCTGTATAAAATTTACTACCAAGAAATGGCTTTGCATTTTTGTTTGTGTTGTGACAGTTAAATTTCTGTGACAGTTAATTGTGTGACAGCTGTGTCACTTTGATTGGAGCAAAGAGGTGAATGCCCAAAGGACAGTGACTGATGGTAGACTAAGCTGGGGTATATTGACAGGAATGTCACGTATTTGTTGTCCCGAAACTTAAAGTAATAAATCAGGAATGGATTTTCTGCTTCGTCGGAATACACAAGAGTCAAAAAGAAATCTAAATAATCACACTCCATCCGTTCCCATGGGGTATTATAACAGTGTGTGTCTTTATACTGTTATTATACAAGATAAAAGTATGACACACAGTGCCAATTTGTGTTACAATGTACTGTGTATGCTTCATGACAACTACCATCCCTCAGGTAGGTGTATCTGACAGAAAGATGGAAAATAAGATAATGTACTGTAAAATAGATAAACAACTGCTAAGAGGACACCATTACTGAAAAATCAGAGACAGTGTTTAGTTGACCTGTATAAATATGAGACTGAATCATGAAAGGGCCATCTCCATGGTGTGCATCATCCATCGAAACGCTAGCCTCTGGATATAATTTTCAAATCCTCATAGATTTTTTCAAGACATCCTGATATTAAATCTGAAGCTCCAATCACATGTACAAATGTCAAATAAAATATAAACTTTATCAAAGATCAACTCCCAGCAACTTTGAAGTAAGATGAATGAGCTCCTGCGATACTTAGTCGGCAATGCGCTCTCGAGAGCGTGTCATCTGCCAGCAACGACCAGGACGACAAACCAGTATGATTTCATTCGTGGGTTTTGTTCCACCAGGGACAGAGGATGGTAGGTCAGCCAGGGTTGCCGCGTTTCACCACTCTCAACCACCCTGTGATTTGGCAGGCACTTCCAAGCTGCTTCAATGACATTATTGGAGTAGCATGTACAGTATACTCCAATGAGCACCGACTTCACTGTGGTGCACTGTGTAGCATGTGGTGCAGAAAGTGGCCGCTGGCTGTGTGCAAAGGTACTGGTGACTTGCATTCGCCTTGCTTCAGTGCTCCTGCACAAACTTAATGTGCAATTGGCCAACCCAAACAGGGTCGCATGAAGGGGAAAAAGCATGAAAGGTCTGAAAAACACATACACTTTAATAATTCTGACAGGATCTTCCAAAGGGTATTGAAAAAAATTGATGAGAAGGATTATGGTTAGTCTATCTTAACAAATAATTAAATGTGTTCTAGCAAGATGATATAGCACTGTTCTAATACTCACGAATACGCAGCAGGTACAGTTGGTTTGTAAATGTGTTGAGAGTCTGAGAGTCATTCAAGCGATTCAAAAGCATGTGTTTACATAACAAATGACACTGAATTTCAAATGTTAGATGAACTCTCCGCAGCATCACCAGTCCTGCGGAAAACAGGTAATTAAAAGTGAGTCATTTGGAATAAATTATGTTTAAATGATGCTTTGTGTCCTTTGGGCAGGCAGGTATTGAATGACGAGTGACAGGAATCTCATTATAAGGCAATGATGCAAAGTAGAAGGAAGCTGCATTCTTTCTGTTAACTAAAATGAATTGTGTTTTGGAAACAAGTAACAGACTGCGAGATGCATCAGAGTCTCCATTAGGTATGAGTATACAGGGGTTTAGCCTTGTCAGAGAGATTTATCAGGACATTTAACTTCAGTAGCCACTGGAAGCAGATACAGAGAGAGGGGAAGAGAAAAGGGGATGATAAAGGGTAGCAGAGAGAGGCCAAAGAAAGTGGATATGGATAGCAAAGAGGTGGGGTGGGAAAAATACATGTAGGATAAACATTAGTGAGCTGAAAATCTGGAGCACATGCAGAAAAGGGCAGAGGTCATCTGAGTGACCACAGGAGGGATACAGAAGACAGGAATGTGAGGCTGGAGCAGAAACGTGAGGCTGCCGAAAAAAAAAAGAAGTGAGGAAAAGATGGCGGATACCTCCCGACCGAGAGAACTGAAAGACAGCAAGGAGACAGATAGCTCCTGAGCAAACACATGCCATGGGGCAAAATAACTCATCATTAGGTTTTGAAAGGGAAAAGGCAGACAGAGGGAAATGATAGGTGGAGACAGAGAGAGTGAGAGATGAGGAGTGCCTGGGGAGGTAAAATGGTAGCTAACTCATCATGGGAAAAAGACAAAGGGAGAGTGCATGAGAAGATGATAGCAGAGGGGAAATAAATACAATGAAGAGAAGGAGGAGGTAGATCTTCATGATTCTGACACAGAAGGACCCCAGCTGAAAGAAGAGCCAGCACCAGAGACATAAACACAATAGCCTCTCCAGTTAATGTCGCTACAATGATCTCACAACTTTGTTGCAGCAATGCAGTAATATTCCGAGTATACTTAAGTGTCCGCTGAGCACTTTTTGGCGGAAGGTGCCAAACGAACCACTGTGTACTGCTCAAAACAATAAATCTGACCCCCCACTCTTGCAGAAATTGGCACACCTGGGTTCAGTGTGTCTTCCTCCTTTGTCAGCACACTCGAGGATATGAATAGGTTGATAGCATCCCTAATGAGGAAAATTTTACAGCAGACCCATCAGTGGTTTTCCAGACGCCCTCACCAGTCTGTACGCTGGGCAGACACCTCTCATTGCCGTCGGGTCAACAGGCGTTAAGCAAATGAGCACTAAAGGGGGCCCCTCTCGCATCATCAGAAGACACCGTTTCCAATTTATTATCCGCACACTGTAGCTGCACTCCTGACAAATCAAGTGCCATTTGATGTCTGTGAAGACACGCAGTGAGTCACCAGATTAGATCAGGGGGAGCTGAGCGGGAGTCAGCCGGCGAGCTCGGGAAATGGCTGTGGAAAAAAATCCGCAGTTATTCCTTCTCTCCTCGTCGAACGGTTGGGTCATACTGTAGCGGATGCGACAGGCCGCATAAAAATACACTCAGCACCCTCTGACAAGGGACCGCTTCAGCTAAGCAGCTGGATTGCACAGAAGAGATTCAAGAAGTCCAGTTATTATATTCCAGCTTTCTTTATCCCATTTTCCATGAATGGGGGGTTATGAGCTATACTTATTCAGCCTTTGCTGCTTGGAGTCTTATTGTAAGCACCCCTTCAGGGTGACATCCTAGGGCTGCGTTTCTCAAACCTCTCCTGGAGGACCCCTTGTCCTGCATGTTTTAGATCTCTCCCTGCTCCGACACAGCTGATTCAAGTGATCAACTCGTTATGAACTCCTGAAGCTGCTTAATAACAAGATGATCATTTAAATGTGATCAGCTGTGTTGGAGCAGGGAGAGATCTAAAACATGCAGGACAAGGGGTCCTCCAGGAGAGCGCTGTCCTAGGGCACAGTGCAATGGACTCTACAGCACGCATGTACTGGTGGCCTTGCTGCCTCGCCAGCCTTTGCTTTGTAACAGAAAGTAAACAGTGAACATAAATCTGAACAGACACATCTATGATAACCACAGATAAAACCAGTTGCTTTACTTCCTTTAACAGTCTGCCAACATGAACAACATGACTTCAACTCTGTCAGATCCCCTGTAGGAGAGGAAACACACACTGCATCGCATATCTGTGTTCACCAGACCTGAGTGTCAATACAATCTGTCTTTTTCAATTAAAAAAAACTCTTTTTTTGTGTTTTCCCCCTCCCTGGTGTATGGCATGGGCTCTGTCCCCAGTGGCTTGGGCTGAGAATTGAGCTGGCTCACAATTAGCAGTCACCAGACCGGCGCCGGGCCCCTGTTTGGAGCAGAGTAATTGCAACAGTCAATTCATCTCTCTGGGTGATTAGCCTCTAAATGAAGACAAGATTAATGAACACGCGACACACAGAGCAACTAATGGAAGCTTCAGTCAGCTTTATATCTGACGGAGGATATCGGATGGGAGGGAGCGTTTCTTTTGGAGGCACGAAAGTTAATCGACTACTTTTTTTAGGCCTTTGATTCGACAGCTAGCCCTCCATTTTCGATGGAAAGCCACTCCACTGCTCAAGCCAATGCAAATCAGTAAATATGAAAGCTGACAGAGAGGTTTTCATTGACCTCTCCAGTTATGCCATGTCAAAGTTAAACAACTGAAATTAGTATGGAAAGTGCCCAGTTTATATTGGGACCTGCTGATGCATTATGAGTCAGGTCAATAACAGTTGCTTTCACGGAGCATAGCAAGCCTTTCCAAAAAAACATTTTTTAAAAGAACATCTAGGTGATAAATCTCCATGAGAGAAGGGGGTGCCCTGATCTCGGAAACGTTTTTACATTTTTATTCACCATTCAATTTTATTTTATTAGATACACACTCAAAATGTCCTTCCCCTGAACTTCATTCCCTTCCCTGTTGACAGCTGATCTGTGGCTTCTGATTTGTTCTCTGATGGCCTAAAGAGCATCAGGCCTATGATTTTGATTGGCTATTTCACAAGACATGTGTTTGAGGGATAACAGTGGAGGCAGACAAATGCAAATCTTTTGTAGATGTAAATAGTTGCCAGGCATGTTTTTAGCTTTTTTAAAATACTGCCATTATGTTTGCTACCGGTTTTAGTGTGTAAAAAACAGCCTCTCTGTTTTCTTAGGGAGTTTACTGAAGAGGTGGTTGTGCTAGCCTTGTTCTGCCTCTCTAATACAAAAATTAAATGCATTTTCGTTATTTTGTATAACTAATCAGATGTAGGGGTCATTACAGACTTTTAAGTGTGAGGCAACTTGCACTGAGTGCACTTCAGCATCACAGTGGATTATGTTACATTAAAGTGGATTATGCTCCTTGGTGAGATTCATAATTAATTTCAACAACTTTACTTATGTTCAGTGCCACTTAAAGATTATCATCTTTCTATCATAAAAAAAGCAAATTCTGAAATGAGTAAAAGGGTAGGCTTGCTAAAGAGTACGTATTTCAGACAACAGCGTACTTAAATTATAAAGTTAAAATATCTCTTTTCATTGTGTATGTACAAAGAACAACATTAGCAACACAAAGAAGGCAGATTATCACTATTCTAGAAAAAGGTTCGAATAACTATAATGGACAACAAACTACCATATAACTATACTATAGCTTATACAAACTGGCTCATGTATTTTCTACATATTCCTGTGATAAACGCAGATCGAATGATGTTAAACAGTGAAATGATTACAAAAGGTCGGCATTTGATCTATCATGCGGTGCAAATGTAGTTGAATCCTAGCAACAGAAAAACAATGCTAAATTAGCTACTTCTATAAGCACATGTAATAATATAGTTACAAGCTGTAAGAGCTGTTTCAGTGGTCAGACACATACACTTGCACCAAAAAGCCTTGCACACAAAGTGGGAACTTGGCAGAAAATGTGGCAGAATTTTGCATGTTTTGTGAAAATTTGCACATGCTCCTGTTCACGGTTTAGTGTCATATTCAATCACTGTGATTATTTCAATGAAGACAGCCGCAAACTATGAGTTCAAATACCATTCGCCCCAATTCACAGATGGTTTTGCGGGTTCAGAACAGATGTCAGGATCTGGTGGCATAAGGGGTAGGTATGGTCGCCTTAGGTATAAGCAACTTTAACAAGGCTTGTTATTAAGACATAAAGAAAACAGAAATTAAAACAAATCATACACTGTATGATTGAAATGACCGCTGACCGGAGTACTGCCCAAATGGCAAGGAAGGGAGCACATTTCTGCACTCCCAACAACACTGCATTTAGTACAAGCAGCACCTCACAGGAAAATACCAGCTATGAAACACTGATCAGCTACAACAGTGCTCTCTTGCTCGAACCAAAGTTAACATTGGCTTTCCCCTGGTGTTAAAATGCACATCTACTAAAAAAAAAAAACTCGCCTGCAATTTCTTCCTGGAATTGCTTTCAGGCATTTATTAGCATTCTCCACTCCCAATATTTTATGATCACATAATATAATACATATGCACTATGTATATCCTGCGGAGAGCTGGTATAGTAGATACATTCAAACACTTCATTGTGTGAGGTAATGGTTTTTCAAGTATTAAACCCCCAGGAGATTTGATCCAAACAAATTCTAAACTAACAATTTTTTAAATATAAATTATGGTAGCCGGGTAGCATCTCATGATATTTTCTCAGCAGGTGGTAAGACCCCTGGTAGCCAGCAGGGCTGGAGATAGGCAGGGAAAACCACAACCAAGGCAGGAACACTATTCTGAAGTCTGAGCAGCTGTCAGAAACTATCATTCTTGTCTCACACAATCTCCTTCTGACACTGACTCAAAATTTTATGGGGAGATGTATTGCCAAAATTATTTTTCTGGGGATTTAATATAATATAATATAAAATACTGAAGTTCCAAACGAAGATTGGGAGGAAAGTTTTCTGACAACCCCTACCAAAAAGAGAAGCCCCCATAAGAACACCAGTTACCACTTCCTTTTCATGCAAGCTGTTCACGGCATCCCTCTTCCACCCAATATCATCCATTTCATTTCATTTCATTTCCCCATTTATCCACATGGGGGGTCAAGAACAACTCCAAGTCAAATAAAGTACGGCTATAACCACATCAAGCGTAACCTTCACACTTTCATTATATGGAAATTCATTTCTACTGAACTAGAACTGAATTGAATTGGAAAAAGCAGATCAATACTGGTGGCATACAGTGTACCAAAAAACACCATATCCTAACAGTGAACCATGCATGCTTTTTCCTGCCTCCATTTTGGCTAGTGGTATTCCTGTAATGAAAAGGAGCGGCATTGTAGGATAGCGGTAAGGAACAAGACTCATAACCGAAAGGTTGCTGGTTTGATTCCCCACTGGGGCACTGCTGCTGTCCCCCTGGGCAAGGTACTTAAGCTAGAATTGCCTTAGTAAAAATCCAGTTGTATAAATAGGATAACATGTCAAATTTGCTAAATGCCAATAATGTAATGTAAAACAATCAAGAATACAGTTTGCCCAGGTCCCAGGAAAAAAAAAACAGCCCACCTCTGACATCTGTACTGACTGCTGGTGGTGAAAACTGCTGAGGTGAAAATTTCAGTGGGATGTCAGTTAAAACATTATGCTCAGTCGAGACCTACACATCTGTTTACCATCCACCCAACCAAGGCCATTTGCAAATCATCTCATTCTGCATCATTATGAAGGTGATGGGACACCTAAGAGCTTGCCGGGGCATGCCTATGATCTGTTTGGCCAGGAGTCAGAGACCTCAAGATTTTTTTCACTGTCAGATTGACATCAGCGCTACCCAATCAATTCCTCACAGATGTGAGTTAGCCCACCTCTTCACAAAAGTGCTGCCCTATTCTTGCTTGATATTATGGTCTCAGAATAGTTCCAACTCCAAAGTGGCAATGAGGAAAATTTGAGACAGTCATTGATTTGCGTGCATTTGTGCAAAACTGTAGTTCCTAGTGGACATATTGCGCTGCATTGTGTACTAACAGTATATAGCCAGAAGTTGTATAAAAATGGTGCTACCAATTCAAAAATGGAAAGCAGGGCCAGGGTTGAAAAATATCTTACATTTTCATTTTACTGTTTTGTCAGTTTTTCTCCATTTTTCATTATGATAGGTACAGCCAATGTTAGAGGTAGCTCCGGGGAATTCTACCTTTCTCACCAAGTTGCATGGTAGGAAACTATCTGCATTTTATTCTGTAGCTACTGTAGTCGCTTACTATTGACAGGCTACCAAGATCTGGCTTATCTGAGCATATATGTTTTATATGAAAACATAACCATGGGAAAATTGTTTCTTGTTGAGCTTCTTTTCCAACTGAGTAAACTAATCAGAACCAACCAGTTTGTTTTATAGCTACAGATGGTTGGTTTTCTAATTAGCGTAAGCATTTGCAAATTGGAAGTATTTTCTAAAATTATTTACATTGATGACATTCACATTAATTGGAACCAGTTTTAAAAGTTTAACCTAGCTATTCACTTTTGATCCTTTTCTTGTCCTTTGGACAGAAAACACTCTGTGTGAACTGATAACAATGACAATTGCTTGTGCTGCATTCTTCTTCTGATGCAAGTCCCTCTAGAAGAGTTACCTGGTGAGATGTTGCCAAACTAGGTGGATTTCCATGATGTCCTTATTTTTATTATGACTCGTCTTTTAGAAATGTGTCTCCCTTTCTGAAAATTTGAATAATCTCAGAAAGCATTCACAAACATCACCTTCTTGTGTCCCACTCTGCTCACACTCACAGATCTCCAGGGGGTCCATGAAAAGGGCACTAGAGCAGAAACACGACTAACATGCCCACAACAAAGGGAGCTTCCCACCTGCCCATTAACATGTAAAAGAAAAAGACTGCACTGAATCTGAAGTCCGCAATGTGTGCTTTCAGGCACCTTGATTTAGTTCAAACATGTTAGTGGACAAGTCACACCTGAGGAAACAGAGGTGACACTGCCTCTAAAAAAAAAACTTCCAGAGATATTTCTTTAAGCAGCTACCACGCTAAGCTTTCCCATGAAATGAACTCAGGAAGCCTGTATAATTCATATATAACTGCTTGACGTATTCCATATATTGTAAAAGCATTCATCCCTTGCAGACTGTGAGAGTGAAAGGATGTGTGGTGGAAATCAGTGAGTCAGGCACTGAGCTGTCACGGACATTGATTTTTTAAAAAATATATAAAGCAGAGAGCCTAGCATTCATAATGCCATTTATCTGAGTGTTCTCAAGCTGTTTGAGAGGCCAATATTTGAGGATTATTTTCCCAATCATTTCATACAGGCATAACAGCATAATGAAGAAGGAAGGGAATGTGAACACGCATATGCTATAAAACATGTTCAGTGTAATCAGCTGCATCAGCCAAGGTCTCTGGTGTCCTCTTCTATATTAGGTAGCATCAGAACCCCCCCCCCCCCCCCCCCCCCACCACCCCCACGAAGACAGCAACCCCGTATAGACAGAGAAACGCACGCGTCGCATTGCATAATGTGGCCGTTTACATAAGCGCATCGCACACCCACTCTCTGGGAGCTGACTGAGAGAGACAGACAGAGAGAGAGAGAGAGAGAGAGAGAGTAAAGATCCTGTGATAGATCCCAGTGCCTATAGTAACCATGCATTAACTGGCACTTGAACTTCCTCTTTGCTAAGATTCGTTCAAAGCCCTGCACCCCTCCACCCTCCCCCTTTCCCCCTTTTGTTTCCCATGACGTCCTTGGAGCCACAGGTAGAGCACTACAAAGGCAAAGCCAGATGAGTCCTATTTAGCTGAAAACCACTGCATCAGTCAACCATGGGTTACAGTCCACACATCTAAATACAAAAGAAATTCTGGGCCACGGATGAATGATGTGAAAATGCAAATGCATGATTGACATGTCAGACTGCCGCTGTATTTCCTTGCTGACTGTGTAGATACCCCCTTTTTTCTGTTGTGTTAAACCTCTTGCTGATTAACATGGCTATCAAACTGAGTACGGCTTGCTACACTATGGATTGCTAGTGTCACGTTGCCCGACTGGCTTGTTCACACGTTTGCTTTTATATTATGCTCTTACACTTTAATTGTAATAAAGGGGCACAATTTCTACAGTAATAACTCAATTTATGGACACAGGGGGCCATTTTTCAATGAATGAGTTCAGTATTTCCTTTGTTCTCCATTTGTTGGTAATAATGGTCTGAAATGATACAGCACTGACACGGGCATTTATGAGAGCTTTTATTTCTCTCTGGGAAATCATATTTTACTCATTGAGCGGTGTGCACCACGCACGTGTGCAGCACTATGGAAACAGATGCAGACCCATACCTCCACCACCCCACAATGCATCACAGCTCTACCTCCAAAGCAGTCCACTTGCTTAACAGCACATGGATGATACCTCTCCTCATGTCCATGGTGCACTCTCCTCCTACTGCTGTGCTGAGAATTCTGACTCATCACAGAACATAACATTACACCAATTTGCATTTGCCCCCTTTTTTATTATTTCTTTATGACTAGTTGCCTAGTTGGCAGTTGACAGTTGGTAAACATAAGTAAAAAAGGAATATCCATCACGGAGTGTCCATCACTGATGGAAATAGTGACATTGTGGACCAGTGTGTGCCAAAGTGTCTGGCAACCCAGGACATTTACATTCCTGTCATCCCCATCCAGTTGTCCCTCTGAGGCAGGTAATTGTTAGTCAACATTTCGGTCAGTGGGGCTGATGACACACCACACCACACTGTCTGTCTGAGATACACAGTATCTCACATTCACAGTCACGCTCTCTCATTAGTAACACTTCTGCCTCAGCCACGTACCGACAATGTGAAGAGTACATTACTGGCTAGTAGCAGCCCCTGTGTGTCTCTCTGTTCAAGTATCTAGCAAAACTTTTTCTTGTGTTAAAAAGTGCTAATTCCTGAGAGATGCCACACAAATGTAGTTAGTTCCTGATGCTATAATATTACATTACTTTTATAAATTCTGATCAGACAGTTTATTGAGTGAACGGGTTTACTAATCAAGTCATGTTGGTGGATATAATGATATTGCCACAATTATCATTCTGCCCACAGTGCAACGCCATTGGCAACAGCATGTTTTGCAGGTAATGTGGAACTACATTTATGTCACTGTTGGTTTTGTTGATTTTTTTCAAGGGCTTTGCTGTTTTATCATATTTCAACAAGGCTCACACACAAGTTTTGCTATAAACATTAGTGACCCAGTCATGCAGATTTCAGAACCATAAACTTACAAATTACAAATACAAATTAGATGGAGGTAATATACCACAGGTGCATATACATGGATTTTTCTTATGAAAAGGAAAAATATATCTCAAATTCTATTTCTTAAAGTAATTTTGAAATGTTCGCTGCTAGTCATAGTGGAAAGAGGAGTTAAATTCAGGACAATGTGTATCAGAAGTATCAGAACAATGTGTCATTATGCCCTGAATAAGGGACACCTGTGATCCTGCAGAAAATATTCTTGAGAAGCTGCAATTTTGCAGATTGCGGTAAAAAGGGTACATATTGCCCTGTAATTATTATCCTGGAATACATTATTACATTTCAGTTTAGTGTAGAGAAATAAGATATGTTGCAAGTCTTAGATTTGGAAGCAGGGGTAACTATGATTTTTAAAAAATATTTTAGAATATAAAGTAACTTCAGATTGTATATATCGGGCTCAGCATTACTATATATTAAAATCATTAGGTATTCGCTTGATGGATATCAGCGTATCCCTGCCACGGTCATTCATTAGCTAACAAACAGTTGGCTGAATACTGCTAACTGTAGTTTCTAGCTACCTATGGCTAACAATCAAAGCTAAGCTTTGCAATGATTTTACACAACAGTCAGCTAGCTAGCTAGATAGACTGACACACAAACACAGAAGTCTTAGCTGCTGAAATACTGAACTAACGAACTACCAGTGAGCTTCTTACCAATAGCTATAAAATTATAAGTAGCCAGATAAACACCACAGAAAATCAATGTTGAATCAACATACCAGTAGCTAACTACCGGACACATCATTTTGCTGATGGAAGTTACATAAAATTATTGAGTATATAGTGTAATTGAATGTATATTGAGTATACAGTGTAAAGAAGCCTGAAAACAATACCAAATATCAAACACCGCACATATCAGGTTTAGAAGAAGAATACATGTTCATCCATCTTATCCAATTTAGCTGAGTGCAGGCACTTGCAGTATGTACAGGAATACTACTGATGTTTTGCATAATGGATCAAAGAACCCATGGTTAGGCAATGCTCTTTGCATGGCTGTGCTTTAAATAGGTTCATTTAGAGGGCAATGCTCTCTTATTTGTACCAGTGCACTTTGTACGCGGAGCAAATGAGTCTAATTTTACCACGCAGCTCAGGGTTGTGACCCCAGCGTCTTCCTGTGTCTCTCATTCAATGTGACATCAACACAGACAGTGACACCTCACATCATTTACATGGCTGTAATTCACTCAGGTTGCTGGGTATGCTGGCACACACAAAGACATACACACACATTCACAATATCACAGTATATGGGCTCATAATCCTTAGCACGATACTTATCCTGGCACCATGATTCGCTCCCCCCTCCAGGTAAATCATGGTTACCACCCCACCACTTTTGGGAGGGGCAGGCCCAAACCTGCTGAAGCTCTTTCTGTCGTGAAGCAGGGAGCACTGACAGAGGCCCCTTTCCAGTAAGGCCTCATTCATGAAGTCAGGCAGCGATATCAACGATACGTACCTCACTGTGGAGAACAGCGCAGTGTGAGAGGGAGGGGCTGGTACAAAAACGTCACCGCGATCGCCGTGACACCCGCGTCCAAACACGCATCGCCGTGTAGGCGATGCAGAAAATTGCGGTTGCCGGGGTTATTGGGGGAATTAAAGGTGCCGCATATTTCAAAGAGACGAGCACCGATACACCTGCTGATCTTCAAAGCCCCTCTCGCTCCCCTCTGTGACCTGCCTCTTTCTCGGGTCCATCTCCATATCTTTACATCTCGCACTGTCGGCCTCATCTGACTGTTTCAGGCCCCGCTTTTCAACTCAGCGTTTTCAAAAGCATCAAAATAATAATAAAAAAAAGCCTTGTTCTTCTGTCCATCTCAAAATGATGGCCCGGCTGAGATCAGAATCAGAGGCCACAAAACTCCTGCAGGTGGCAGATCTGTGGCATGTGATCACTGGACTGTTCACAGCTTTAATCCATTCCCAGCCTTTGATGGCCATCATTTTTTGGCACTTTTAAAGTCTTGCAGTGGCTCTCTATGAAAGTGTAATAGGGCCCATAATGTTTTTTTGCCTCCAGTGGAATACTTGCTCTGCTTTCCTTGACAATCCAACGATACAACGCAATTTAAATTCATCCTGCACTCACAATGTGTTTAAAGCGTCTCGGGGCCCTCCACAGTAAAGCTCTTTGAAAAGACGCAGTAGCCATTGGCCATTCAATCCCTTTCAAGGGTACTCAGGAATAACTAACAAAAACAGATAAGTATTCATTCTGAATATTCAGCAGCTTGCATTGCAAATATTTCAGGAAGGATTTAAAGTGGGGAAAAATGATATAGCTCTGGCCATTTGGACAGTCAGTCGCTATGAAGAGTGCCTCTTTGTATTTGGTAGAATTGAGAGGGGTTTTTTGTTTGTTTATGAAATGAAGCCATCAAAATCATATCATCAGCAGATCATGCATATTGGTGTATCAGTCATTTATTCAAACAAATTTGCAGCATTAATCTGTTAACATCCTACATTTTATCTACTTAATATGACAGATTTTTGAGCAGGGACTGTGCTTCCCATACCCTCAGAGAATGTTTGCACAAGCAATATTGAAGTAAAAACCTTTCAAAACATTTTTGCATTACAATATGTCAATATACTTATCCCTTTTGTGATTACTTGTAATTACTTAAATATGATGATCTGTATGCCAAGATTGTTATCAATGTAGTAGCCTGCATATAAAGTAATCATTTTCATTTTATTGTGTGATTATATTCCACACAATAATATATACTTTCCCAGGGCACTAGTCCTAAATAAAACAGTGCATTCAAAACATTCATAGTGTATTCAAAATCAACATGTGCTGTAGGGCAGCCAACATTGATGATCTCTAAGAAAGCAAAAAAAAAAAAGAAATATCATAAGCAGTGAACACACAGAGAAAATGGCAGGAATATTCATGTGATCTGAGGGTACTGTCAGAACTAGTCCACTTGACTGCTCAGTTTGTTTGGATCCACATCTGAAAGCTCTGACAGCGGCATCATTGCGACAACCAGAAAGGGCAGGCCTTGGAACTTGCAAACTGAATTGTGTGCGCTGGCAATTTTCTGTCCACCACATAATTTAGCAGTATGAGAGCAAACACATTTGCCATCAACTGGAAACAAATCACACAAAATGACATCAAACTGGACTTGATCTCTCACGCCTAATGCATTTGCCTTCATTTCAACTGCCTTGTGCGCTCCAGATATCGCTCATAAATCATCTCTAAAAGGACAGAGTCTTCCGCAGATGAACACAACACTCTTTCAATTACAGCAGTTAATTGGTGAAACAGCACAAGGGAAAAACATGAGCACAGCACGAGGCATATGCATTCCCCATCATACCTGCATGCTCTCCAGAGAGCTTTGGCGGTTTCTAAATGGCAGGCCTACTGAGCGCTACAGAAAAGTGTCGCTGTGAAACCAGTTGAATTCTGGTCAGCACAGACCACACAAAAGGACTTGAATTTGTCTGCTCTGAAACAACTTGAACCTGAGCTGAAAGGCCACCGGGATGCAAGTTATTTGCGAGCCAGCTTTGAGAATGCCCTCACACTCTGTGGGGCTACAGTGCGCCAGGTCTAGTTTTCTAAATCAGGTGGCTTAAGATGGCCATGATTGACACTGTGTTCACTGAAATGGTCAGAATTGCATTATTGTGATTTACCGGATACAGCTGATCTCTGAATTCAATCAACACTTCTAGCAATTAGATCAGAATTGAATGCCTTGGTGAACTATAAGCAAAACTTCTGCACAAGGTGAGAAGGTGAGGCAAGGGAGGGCCCACATTGGACAGGGGTGCCTTTGGTGTGGCAGACCTATGCTGAGACCCATCTGTGTCCTAAAAAGACCCCTGTGAGTTTTTAAGTGGTTTACTCCGGACACCCACACAGCACCTCTCCACAGAGAAGTCACTGCCTTCTGCGGGAACGTGTTTGCCTCTGGATAAATATTGATGCTGCCGCGAACCGTAGGAGGGTTTCAGAGGCCGCAGCACTCGTTGCAGGCCTCTCACACTCCATTGCCACCACAAGAGCCTTTTTCACTTAAACCCTTCATAAACCCCACACAGGCCTATTACCGGCGCTGGCTCCAATGAGCCGTGGCCGGCCCAGAAGCCTTACGCCATAGGAGGTGAATTTCTGTTCACTGTGTGCCAGCTGTTATATCCCCAAGGAAAAAAGGAAGGCTCTTTATGTCCCTTTTCACAATAAATGTTGAAATTCTGAGAAAAAATTGGATAATTTTCTTAAATTAATAGTCAATAAATAGTCAGTTCAGTACCCACCATGACTGCTTGACTCTCTGAGTTTCTCAGCGAAAAAATGGGAAAAGAAACAACACCACAGTCAACTGTTGTAAAAAAAGTGCTGTGCTTTCGTTTGTTTATTTGATCACCTGTCTATTCATTCATCCCTGATGACCTCCAGGAAGGCCACTTCACTTCCACCTGGCCTGTATGAAACGAGGCTTGAGCAGCTACGCTGCTACAGCTGATTCACCCATACAGTGACTCGCAGGGCGCTCGAGTTCTGCCTCCATCTGGCGGGTGGCCCTCTCACTCCGCTGACTAACTCGAGCAGACGACCTCGCTCAGGACGACGGCGCCGGAGCACCCATCAGCGTCAGAACCCCCACCCTCCCCCGCCCCCGCCCCGGCCGCCCTCGCGGCACGCCGATGCGCAGCGTCTGCTCGCTGCCACACGCCGTGCAGCCGAAGCAGCTGAAGCAGACCGCCCCGAGGTAATTACCGCTGCGCCCTGCCTCCCGCAGCAACGCAACGGTGCCCTTCCATCTGACGGCTGCAAGGCAGTGGGAGGGTGCAGCGGTTATTAATTGTATTAATAAACCGGGCTTATTAATTGGAAGGTCAAATCCCATCCAGGAGACGTATTCTACTTTTAAGTAAGCCGTCTGAGTTTCTTCGGTAAGTGTATCCGGCTGTATACGGGATACTATGTAAGTTAACTTTCATAATGGCGCCTGCAGAGCTGATAAATAATGGCTCCCGCCTTCAGGACTAACTGTGTGACCACTGTTCTGAAGCTGCAGCTTTGCCACGAGCGAGCAGACAGCTCTTTTAATTAGCAGCAGACCCGCTGGGCGTTTTTTAGAGACCCACCTCCACCTCTCCCATCCACCGAGTTAATGTAAGCGCACTTCACTGCCAATGCTTTATCAATCTTTCCATGCACAACCTGGAGATAATTACACGAAAGTGAGACAAGGGTTAGGGGAGTAAGAGGAAGGAACATGCTGCCGCGGGTCTGGCCTGGCTACCGGCATGCCATCAATCCCGCAGGCTGCCAGGCTTCATTATTATAAAGAATCGGCGTGTCCTTATTTATCCATTCCTACGCTTGAGCACAGCCATATATCACTTATGCTTTCTTATGTATAGCTGCAGCCTGCCTGTTTGATGACACCCCGACTGACAACTGCCAGCTGAATTCTCAGGTCTCCGAGGATCTGCATCAGATGCGAATTCCCCGTTCTCCGCGTGCTGAGTACGGCCTACCGGAAACGTTTTTTTTTTTTTTTTCCCGCCCAGCGCAGGTGTGAACGTGCGCCTCCCGACTCCATCAGGATTTATGTGCTCATCAACCCTCCAAACAGATCCGCGGAGCAGAACCGCAAAACGGCATAGCAAAACGAACATGCGTTTTTCCTTATCTTTACATGCAAGGCCGCGAACATGAACACATAATCACTTACCAGTAATAAAACTGGCCTACATTCTGTGCTGACAGCTACATTTATTTTCATTGCATACACCCCAGGAGCAGGCAACAGCTAGACTACCGACCTCAGCCTACACTATACCATTGCCTACATTACATGAAATGATGTTTGCTCCCCCTGCCTCATTTCAACCTCCAGACTATTGGCATATAGCCTAAAAGAATGGAGCCTTCCGACAACAGCAAAAAAAAAAGAGATCTGTATCTTTGAATCAGCTAGTGGGTGGGACAGAGCTTGATTTGTGTTGCTATTCCGTGTTGTGTGTTTGGTGTTCTACAGCACCTCTGCATCTGTGTTGTGCAGCGTAATAAACACAGCAGGATTACATTACATTATTTTCATTTAGTAGCTGCTCTTATCCAGACGGGCTAATACAGGGTACAATTTTAACATGTCATACATTTACTGAGGCAGTTCTGAGTTAAGTACCTTGCCCAAGGGTACAGCAGCAGTGCCCCAGTGGGGAATCAAACCAGCAACCTTACGGTTACCAGCACTGCTCCTTACCACTATGCTACACTGCCGCCACCGCCCCTACAGGATCTGTACCTATTTTCCCTTATTCTGTTTCATAGACAGACACCTCTGCTCTTGCACCCCTATACTGTACACACGAAGATGCATACATCTGGGTCTCAATTAAGCGCCACATCCGACAATGACAAAATAACTTCCTCCGTCACACTGCAGGAAAATGGATGATGGCTCTGCGCCTTCTGTAAAGATAATGGCCACCCCACACATCAACTCTGCTCAGAGGCAAGAGCCCCATATCCAGCCTGGAGACGTGCCTCTTACTGAAATAAGAGAAATGTGGGAATTAGGGTGGAGGCAATATGGGAGATTAATCGCCGGTGCGCGAGCCGACGCCGCTGCACGAGCTGCAGTCAGGTGATAAACAACCGGGATGTTGGTGCAATAAACGAGCCACTCAGCACGCCAGCTTTTCTTTTACTTCGCGCCCAATTCATTGAAGTGACATGAAATGACTTGTTATGGGAAATCTAATGAATTCCAACTCTGGCTTTCTAAGCATCAGCACATTCAGAGGTAAAGAAAAAAAAAAAAAAACTGTTTTCCGCAGAAACAAATGCCAGAAAGCTTTGCGTATGAATCCTAGCGATCTGTTTGAGTCATCTGTGGCTTCTGTGTTTGGCTGCAGCTACAGCTCAGCAAATAGCACTCTGGTTGAAATAGCTACAGTACAGCATCAAGCTCTAATGAATCAACTTGATTGAGATACACACAGCGCCAAACTCCATCAAATGAACCCTGGGGCAAGCACACACTGGCTCCCCAACAACATTGCTGTGTCTCCTGTGAGGTGCGCCATGGAAAACCTGCAGGAAACATTATTTAGCAGGGTGCTAACTTTTAATGCAAAATTCAATCCATTCACCAAGTGCAGATTTGCATATTTCAAGCTGAGTCCCATTTGCCTGATTTGAAAGAAGGAAACCTATTTCTCTTATCCAAGGTATGTGAATAGCTACGCCAGCAGATTGTACCAATGCCAATGGTATCAACAGCTCTTATTTCAGATCTGATTCACTTAGCTTTTTATTTTAAGACTGGTGCATAGTCATTGCTGTGAAAATTATGTAAAAAACCAGTAAAGGTTTTTTGACAAAGGAGCCAAGCACAGCATGCATATTAAACTCTTGTCACATTATTTTGAGTACTTTACATGCAAAGACTGCATGTTGCTGCATTACTGTAGAGACCATGCACTGCTGGAAGACTTGTTTATTTTGATGCTTTGTGAATTGATTGATTAAAAATCCATAGAGTTAAACAGGTGGGTGCTGCAATCGATCTGAATGTGTGTGTGTGTGTGTGTGTGTGTGTGTGTGTGTGTGTGTGTGTATCCGCTCTGTCAAGGGCTGGAAGAGATGAACAATGATGTGGGGAAGGGGGTGGGGGCCAGTGGAGAGATAGGGTGGGTGAAGAGGAAGCCAGGAGTGACATCTGTCGCTGTACCTGCCAGGGAGGCTCAGAAAGAAAGGGAAAGCGCTGGGCACCAGACCAGCGCCCTTTAGAGCTCTGCATTTTCACCACACACAGCAACTCATTTGGCTACAGTTAATAGTAATCTGGTAACAAGCGCCACTCACGTCCAGCTGTTACTCTGGACACACGCATATACACAGAGGGAGCCACATAAACACACACGTATGTCTGTACAGTACACTCGAATGCACTCACACAGATGCGCACATAGACATGTACACACACAAATCAATGAGCACGTACAGATGGATATACATTTACACACAAGTATGTACATGCACACAGATACATCCACACACAGACTTTACAAACATCTTATCACGTTCACACACATACATATATGCACACACACACGCATGCACACACACACGCACATACACACACACACACACACACACACACACACACACGCCTGCATATACAAGGTTATCTAGACATATGGCTACATAGTCACAAACACACACAGCTGCGCACGCGCACACACGCACACACACACACACGCACAAATATACACACTCACACCAGCAAGCCCTGAAACGCAGACATACACACTCAGAAATAAGTGAGATGAGTCTGCTGTCGAACGCGTGACATAAAAAGTCCTGCTGCCTGCACTGCTCCACAGCCCCATTCCCCAGCACAGGTCAACGCCAGCCTGTCAAAGGATATTTGATTTGACTTTACAGGGACGTGTCATTTATGTCACCTTATTCGAAGCTCCCTGCACAGCCAAACAAATACAATTGTGCAAACACCGCTGGGTTTCGCTTTCAGACAGACGCTAAATAAGAGACGACCCTCTTGACATTAAAAAATAATGTGCGGAACAAAAGAAAAGACCCATCTGTCATCAGGCAGATCCAGGTGTTTGGCGTTTTAAAAGCAACGCCGAGTGACGCTAAAGACAAAGGTGACCGAAACAAATAGCCGAAAGGAAAATGGTTTACAAACCGTTTCCATATTCAGCAGCGCACGAAGCCCATGCGGTCGAGCAACGTGGCGGCAGGGACGGTGCACGAGGACTGTGACAACGGGTAACAACTGTGCAAACTCAAGTGGAGGCACTGCGCCAAAGCTGTGACCTGAGCTTGTAGAAGGGACAGATGAAGATGAAAAAGGTGACCCAGCCGCTCGTGTCAAAAAGACCAACTCACGGCGCAGAACAGCTTTGGCTTTGCATCACCCTTGCAGTATATGAGAAAATGAACTATAAAAAAACCAGGCTACTCAATAGGGGTTGTAGCACAAGCATCTGCTTTTTTAAAAACCTTACACTTTCACAACATGCCACATGCTTACGAATGATGAACATATTACCATATACAGGAACTATTCCTATTAAAACACATTCCCCATAGGAGCTTTTGCTCTGAATAATTAGCTTGCATGTAAACCTGACTGTTGCCAGACTGCCATATATGTAAGGATTACTCACAATTATGCATGTTTCCCTACCAAAATAATTTTAACTGTAACACTTTCTACAATAATAATCTACATCACACACTATACTATTCCCAACTAATGCATTCTATAGGTCATTTATTTTTATATCATTTTTGATTGATTTTTTTCCCCATTTGCTAACATTTGTGGAATTTTCACGGTCACACGGTTGCTAGGAGTTACCCTCCTGTGCCAGGTGTGGTCCTACTTTAGCTAATTAGCTGTTTGGAATGTTGTGTTAGCCAGTGGCAATGGGCTCAATCCACATTACAACAACCAACAAAACCACCATTTTAATAATATCACACAAAACTAAAAACCTGTTTGGTTACAATTCACAGATGAAATGGCAGCTAGCGTTGTCATGCTTGAAACATATGATTTTAAGGAGCTGGGATGCTATATGATGATCTGGACATAACTGGACATCCCTCTTCCACCATATCAGTTATTCTAAGGGAAGCAATTACTGACAAGCATTTTCATTTAGTTAAATTCTGAATGATGTGTTTTTCTATGCTTGTTGAGCTGCCGCGTAATAATTGTGTTGAGTGGTGGCATCTCCATGTCCTGTTGTTTGTGTGAAATCATGCATTCAGAAGTATATCCTTAACTTGGAGTAGGACAAGGCCATATTTATAATGGAATACTGCGTTCATGCCCCTGTGCCTCATTTTGGTATGCTTTGGCATACTGGAGTCTGAGGGCCTTCTCCACACAGACCATATCATCTGCATTAAAGACATCATTCGGGCATTATGTACAGAGGGCTGGAGAGTACCTGCATGCTTTATGTCTGGCAGAGCGGTGGAGACCATTGATGTTGAGGCTTGGAGACCATGTTTCTCTAGCCACGGTGTTTGGACTCGCAGCCACACGGCTCTGTCACAATATTTCTCATGCCTTTTGTTCTCCGTCACACAACATCGACAGCTGCTGCAGTGGTGGCGGCCCCCGCCCCCCCCCCCCCACCACCACCTCTCCGGCTCCGAGAGACTGAGAACCCGCAGACTTCCTCCTGCGCCGTGCCTCGTGACATCACCCAGGCCTTTCAGGGGCTTTTGTTCCGCCCGCGCTCTCCGTCACCACGCTTAAACCGATCGTTTCACTCAGCTACTCAGCTGAGTAATTCTAACATTTCCACCTCCTCCCCCTGCCATCACTTTCGGTTTATTCTGAGAGCCACGCACACAAAAGCCCTGAAATGCCCCCTTCTCTCCCTCTGTAATGCCGCGCTTTGGCGGACCCCCGGTACAGCGGGGAGTCGGACGCCATTGGACACCGCGCAGCAGGCAGGAGACACTTCATGAGTCAAGCACCAGATGCAGGGCCCCTGTGTGATAGAGCCAGCACTGTGATGCAGGTGCCGAAGTACTGCTTGTGAATATTTTATGTGTGTTGCCTCGTACTGAATCGCTCTGCACTGTAAGAAGTGAATTGGAGTTTTTAATATCAGTCACAGGACTATAAATCAAGCTCCCATCACACAGCATTCCCATGTTTGTTTGCCGTTTCGGCTCCACACACTGATAGATTATCTTTCCGATGACTGCAGACTAGCATTGAATTTGATGCCAATCTAGCTGCAAAAACACCAGTGAACTATAGCTGCACTATAATAGACTGTAAAGCAATTGGTCTGCAGTACGGCAGATGTGGCTTGTTTGCATGACGTGGCCCTTTGGAGCTCCTGCGTAAAGCGCAGTCGAGATCACAGGAGGCCATTTTGGACAAAGGGACATTGTGTGCTTTATGTGTGTGCCACCACAGCGCAGCCATAGCATGTAATGACTTAGCGGAAGGGTCACAGACAAGAGTTATGAGGACATATTGATTTCGGCAGCCTTGGAAAGTGACAGCTTACAGAGGAGACGTGTTTGAGGTTTTTAAAATTTATAAGGGAACAAATATGGTGGGCTCACTGTTATTATTGCCGGTTCAGCTTTGAAATCAGAAGGGAATTGGAAGTCACAGGAAGACCTTAAAAGCAGCTTTAAAAAGACCCTCCAGGTGCAGACAATAACACTTAAAGTGACATGATAAATGCAATTAATAATAACAATCTGCTGCACATTATAGACTCCACAAGTGAGCCTCACTCTCCTGCAGCTGGTTTCATATGAAGGAAAGGGTTCCCACAGCCAAACTGAAACTGTGATTTTTCATATACACCCTGCCTTTCATGAGAAAAAAATACATTTGACTGCATTGCTAAAGGAATATGAAAATAATTCAAAGCACACAAACAAATGAGTAAAAGTCATGTGCTTATTCCTGTGTTTACAATTCCTGCGTGTAGCGACAAGGGGTTTTTGTGTAAGCGCCAGGTAATTGGTTCACTCATGTTTAACTAAAAAAGGGGCTGGAACTGGGTTTAGGGTTAGTGTTACAGCGCTGGCCAAAGCTCAACACATAAAACACACAGGAGGAAAATAGCAAAAAAATCTAATAATTTATAGAAACACAGACAACAGAACAGAACATACCCACCCTTGAGCATAGTCATAGCAATATCACCTGCCAAAAAAATGACTCTCTTCAGCCACATACCTGTATTTTAACATTAACTGTTGACTAAACAGGTGAGGGTCTTTAACCATTGGCTGATTTTATCAAACACACTCACACACACACACACACACACACACACACACACATACACACTTAATCCGTTTGAACTGAACCTGAATTAGGTCAGTTATTAGCAAATATGTGCATTGATGAAGACCCCATTATAATTTATGCAAACATTTAATGATTACAAGACAAAGATAACACTGCAACACTGTAAAAGCTCTCCTTCAAAGTTAGGATTACGGATGAAGTAAGCTTTAAGGTTGGGGTTACAGTTGAAGGTCAGGTTGAGGGTATTATCACTGTTAGCTGAGGAGGACCTACAGTTAATAAGAATAAATGCACCATAAACATAAAACATAGACAGTATATGCTACCTATTATCCGCCTTATTTGCAAAGTAATTGCATATTAAACTGTAGGTACATTGCCCATGGATGAACTTATTACATTATTAAATTGTGTTGACCTAAATAAAAAGCACCTTAAGCAGCACAAGCAAAGGTGATCCACTACAAAGCAGCTCTGTCTCCACAGTGAAAGTATGCCACAGAAAAGACACACATTAGAGGCTTCCCCACTGGTGAAACTGTGGAGCTGTGGCTCCAGGTGCTTTTTCACTGTCTTTTCAGTCCGGCCAAATTAGAATCATACAATGTGGAACCGTTAAATCAGCCCCCATAACAACGCTTCTGAGAAGTAACAGGAAAGCATGCCATGGAGTGAGGTATCACACTTAGTCACTAAGCCAAGCCAATGACTTGAGAGCACAAGGCATCAATCATTCCTTAAAAAGATGGCGGACAGCCGATCTGTTAAAATATGAAAAGCAAATATTTGTCTTTGGAGAAATACCCACTCTCTGCTTGATTAATGTGCTCAGTGTTTCATCTTTGATTTATCAACTAATTGGCCAGCTCAAATATAGCTTGCTTGAATGTTAAAATAGCTGCTTGCTCAGAAGTTTGCTCTTGCTTGCTAAGGATGCCAACGCTGTCTAGCCCCCACCGCCAGTGTTAAAGCTATGTCTGCTTGCCTTTGCAATGAATAAAAGCTTTTGGAGTTTCTGGCAATACTCAGTGATGGCTGGCTTGCCAGAAAAGTAGCCACTTAGCTTGAGTTCAATTTAACCTGAATGGCAAAAATGCTTACCTCAACACTTGGTCAAGCAGAGACTTTAAGCACTGAGAGTGGAAGTTAGACAGGGTGGTCTATAGTGCACAGCTATTGTATGATTTTAGCAAGCTGCTAGCGCTTATTACTCCCTAATTTCAGGACAGATCAAAGGCAAATACTTCACGCTGTTATAGTAGAAACATAAGGGCAGGCAGAACTATTAAATTTGCTCTTTCTGTAGTGTCCACCATTTTGTTAAAGAAATTTGATATGCTGTATCTCAGTCTCCGGTGATTGGCTGGTGATGGTGGTGGGTAGAAGTGGCTCTGTCTAAGAAAACAAAATGGATACAGAAACTGAGCCCTTGTCAGCTTTCTGGGTTGTGGTCTGTGATGTTAGTTCCCACTGGCTCATAACAGAGAAATGCCCATTGTTATATCTGTGAGACAAACATGTTGAGGAAAACAACACAATCCCAGTGGTAATACTGATCCAAGCTTCTGATTGGCTGGTTACTTTACAATATGTGCCATGGACTGTCACTACGAAAGAATGTCTGTGAAGGTCACCATAGGTCCCTTTTGGTGCAACAATATCCAAGAAAGATGGTGGAAAAACATGTCTAAGATTATGCTGAGAGAACACCAAATTCTCATGAATTGACCTAAAGTGTAGCCAACAGCAGACCAGCCTAATGACATAGCCAGGGTTTCTACACTACCAATTTCACAACAGTTAAAAGCCAGCACTTTACAACCCATACACAACGCTGCAGGGGACACCTCAGGATTTTGTCACACGGTAGTTTGGCATATAAGAGACACTACAAAGCAATGCACAGACAAAGCTGGCACAGTTTGCATTTTTTAACCATATCTTGACACTGCTTCCTGCAATGTAGTGCCTAAAATTACATCAAACAGAAACATGAATAGAACAGAACAGAAACGTGTAATCTGAATCTTATTTATTGGGAAACACGAGCCTTTATATGTAACATGATACTACAGCACCACTACCGTATTCTTGGGGGAAACCCCCAATAATCTATGTCCTCTTTGTCTTCCTCAAGCCAGTGCTCAGCAGTGTGACTTCAAAGCTAAAACACAGTGATTCTGAATAAATCAACAGAAAATGTGCAACGCTACTTCTGTGATGAGCTCATTTCTAAGTTCCCCATTATCTGAACAAATCAGGATATAGCACCATTACCTATTCTGCAGGCCAGATCAAAATGTGTTTCAGTTCTTTATCAGCCATAGTGTTCCAGGGGTGAGTTAGTCATAGTGTTCCAGAGGTGAGTTCAACAGGCAAAATGTGCTCAAAGGAAATGACACTTGTCCACACTGTAACCTTGACACTCCTGACAACTATTTTCATGCAATCTGGGAATGTCCACCAACCAACACGGTGACAATCACAAAACATTATCCACTATTTAGGACTACAGCATGCCAGTCCACCACCATTATGTATATTAAGGGACCTCTCAGGACGAGAGTCAACGGCAAAGCTGTTAAAACGTTATCCTTACTTCCACTGACACGGCTGAAAAAACAATACTGCTGAATTTGAAGAACAGGGGAAAACTCGCATCCTTACAATGGACATAGCCAACCAATATAACTATGGAAAAATACTTCCATCAATGAAAAAGCCAACAGAGCACTTAACTGAACTGTGAAACCAAATTTTAAGATTTCTGAACTTTCTTGCTGATGCTACTCCATCGTTTTCCTTTTTTCTTTTTTCTGTCATTTCAAACCTTTACCGACCATTGTGACATCCCCTCATTACTTTATTTATTTGGTTCTGTTTCTTCCATACATCTTTTTGTGAAATTAAAATATAATGTAATATAGTACAATGTAACTTCTCTACCTGACCCACCCTGTGTCTTTGTTGGGTTTTTTGAATTGTTTCTATTTTCCTCATTTGGACTAGCCTGTTTTTTTTATCTTTATAATTACTGCAATTGTGATTTAAATACATTCACACGACTGTTTTCAGAACTGCATTTTAGTGCATGTATGTCCATTGATCTGTGGTCTAGCTGTGTCTACTTGCAAGTTTAACTATCTGTCTTTTCTGTCCTGTGTGCTTACTTATCTTTCTGTTCTGTCTACTTGTTTTTCTATCTGTCTGTCCATCTTTGTACTGTACGTTTTGCTGGCCCCACCCACTTTCTGGGTGGGGGTATGGGTGGGTGCGGTATGCTACAGAGCTGGGAAAATGGTGTGATGAGCATGGTGGAGCAGCTTAATGTTAAAGTGTCTTTTTGTCCAATAAAACACATAGTAGTCATCCAATAGGGAGTGTGGTGGCTACATTTCACCAAGGTTCCGATGGGAAATGAGGCCCATTCCTGGTATAAAAGTACTTCACAAAACATACTTATGGTCAAGGGGACTGACGCTCATGGTGAACACAACCGGAGAGGAGAGAGGGACCAAAATTAGGGACAAAACTGGCAGGGAGGTGAGGCGAAGGTGTTTCATTGATTGTACTCTGCAGCAGCATTGCCCTTAAGGTTGAATGAACGAATAAAAAGCCAGTGCGTGCCGTGAAACTTTCCAGCGTGAGTATAGATTGGGCGTGTTCCTTTTCTCTTCATACACATGGTTAGGATACTGCGCTCTGGCTGATCTAACTACACACCCCTGTCAATTTTGTTTATTTTGGTCTGCTTCCAGTTGCCTAATCAATGCTTAAATTATTAATCTATCTTTGAGGGGAGCTATGTGCACAATATAAATATTAAACAGACCTACAGTTATGCTGGTTCATTCAATACTAATTCAGACTGCACACAGAAAATGGCAAGGAAAACTCTGCATACATTATAACAATTTATACACTAAACATTTACACTCAGCTTCACAGTACAGGTTAAAACGAGTCACCAAGAAATTCATTTGCATATTTTCATATTTTACATCAATGTTCTTCCATTATTCAAAAAAACAGAAATCGTCCAATGTTTAACACAGCCTTCCCCACAATTTGTTGCATGCATTCTGCATTTGCCTTCCTATTACACTTGCTTTAACCTTTCAATATCCAATATTTCAGATTTCTTTCATCTCACATCGAAAACGATTAAAGTAATCATGGCAAAAAATTGAGGACTGGGTGTCACTGCTACCCACACTAAGACACATGTAATATAAAAAGTACAGAGTGGAAACCATTTTGTTAGCTAGATTGCTTTGCAATCATCACAGAAAATAAACAACCATAATGCATTTCAACAAATCTATAGTAACTGAATTGTTTTTCTTTTTGAAGAGACATGAAAAAGAACTCCTTTTTGTGAAGATCAGGTGAGGATCAAAGTCAGAGCACGTATTACCTATAACACAAAGAGTGCTTCCCACTACTGTTGGTGCTGTGAACCTGGTCGGCTGCTATAGTTATCAACAACCACAGCCAATCCTATAGCCAGTCAGCAGCTATGGAAGTTAAGATCATTGCTTGTTGTGATTCTTATTATTCTCCCATGAATGCATTGTATATACACATTGTTTTCCAAGTGTCTTGGAACAATTTTGATATACTGTTGCACCTTCTGTTCTAAGAAACTAAGACTTTGACAGAAACTTGCAACAGCTCCTGTAAGTAATCGCTCAATAGCCATCAATGTTTTATCTTTCCTAGCTATAGCAGGCGCCATTTATGAGATGACCTGGTCATACATAATCATAACGTCACACACATTTTGATGTGAGGTAATGTTTTACTTCTTCCAAGAAATTGAACCTGAACAGACACCTGAGTGCTTCAAAGTGGTATGATATGCATCTACTTTCCACTGATTTGAATATCTGTTTTTTGTGGTTCTCTAAATCATACAAATTTTATTTTAAAATAGTTCAGAAAAATAGGAAGTGTCACTTCTTTGCAGGTTTGCCCATGTCTAAATTACTATGTTATAATGAAGTACTATAATAATAGTGTTGTACAAATACACACCATAGTATACATCCAACATAGAAATGCAGGGGCAGCAGTGTGGTGTAGTGATAAGGAGCAGGGCTCATAACCAAAAGGCTGTTCATTCAATTCCCCACCAAGGCACTGCTGCTGTACCCTTGGGCAAGGTACTTAACCCACAATTGCCTCAGTAAATATCCAGCTGTATAAATGGATAAAACTACAACCTACATGTACATAAGTCACTCTGGATAAGAACATCTGCTAAATGACAATAGTGTAATGTAAATATATAACACACGACTTATTTCCTCTGTACAGGTACATTATAAACCACCATTACTTTGGTAATGTATTAGCAAAAAAATTCCAGTCACCAACCTAGGCATATTAAACGCCCTTTATCAGCCTGCTACACATCACTTTTAGTCTGTTCATGCCACCTATGGCATTTTTCCTTTCCTAAATTTTGTGTTTCAGAAGTATTTAATGAGATGTATTTATTTTCCATTATAAATATAGCCGAGAAGAGGATGACAGGATTTTAGCTCTGTTCTGACATGAAACAATCAGTTCTAGCAGCCTCTGTATCCTAAGGATTAATGCTTGCACACTGAAAAAATACGTTGGAGTTTCTTTGTTTATTTTTTTCTTTAACTTTGAGTACTCTTGCACGCTTACAAAGGATTAGACCTGGGAGGCGTTCTGAGATAGCACACGTTCTTCTTACCGATTAAAGAGTGACAGGAGAACATTTTTAATTAACATATTCATTTGAGAGTTTAAGGGATGATCAATCTTCCTTTCCAATGACATGACAGTCACGAGACAACACTGATGATCTTGCGCAGAGATAGAGGGAGGGTGGCATGAGTCTTCCAGGGTGTGTTTGATGATAAGTCTTGTGTGTTTCACAATCAATAATCTTATTTCATCGATTCAACTAGTTTTTGACCCACTTTAGTATAGGTGCATGAAAATGATACAGTGTTTCTGGGTGAAATGTAAATGTATGGGAAATACAAAACAACTTAGTTGTTTTAACATTTTGTGAGTTACTAACATCCAATAAACCATAAAACAATCATTTTTTGTCAACCCCTTCATAGATGTCTCCCATACCCCATCATGTATATGCTCTTGATAATTACTCTTTATGTTTGAGGTACACACATGAAATAATTTGCTGAATAAAAGTAATTTATACTAATGTTACACATACAACATGACAAGAATAAGCCAGGTTTTGGCAGGCGTTACGATTATTGTTTAAGGTGGACAGTACTGAGTTGAAGTCACCATTTCAATGGCATGTTAATGAGACCACACCTCAAAAGGATGGTCACCTCCTATCCCAACACAGATGTTATAAAGTCGGATGTTGAAAGTTGCAATAGGGAGCTTGTAGCATTCTTCTGCTCTGTGGCAGTGTTTTTATGTTGCAATTGGCCTCTTTGTACTTTCATTTGCTTTCAGTGCAGTGTGGAAAATTGCATCCAAATTTTCATAACTAAAGAATCACTGGAAGTCAAAATGTACATTCACCTTCTGAAAGTGTGACCTTCGATGTGGTTTGCGGACACTGTAGTGCTGCACCAAACTCAAACATACGTCGCACTGTTTATATCTCGTTGAAATTAAGTACTGCGCCGGCGGAAGCCTGAAACTTTTAAGCCTGCCTAGCTGCCCCTTCGGATGCAAGAGTGCTCAGCCAGGTTCAAGAGCACCACGTTTTAACAAGATTGCTCCAGGGAGTACCAACATCTATGGTAATATGTGTTAATGACTGATTATACCATGATAATACCATGCTAACATGTATCCACCTCCCGCAGTTCAGCTTGTCACTAACAGTCACATGTAACAAACACATAACAAATCACCATAAAGCTGAATCCCACCAGCAGAAAATCCTCATCTTGTAATGGATCACTTTGGATGTCTGAAATTATTGGGGTTTTTTATTATTATCATGCATTTATTTTTTTTCACTTCTCAGTTGCTTCTGCAGTGACACACCATAAAACAAATATGCTAACATTATTTTTCATGCAACTACTTGTTATGTTTGTTTTTATGAACCAAATAAGTAACTTAAATATTTATAGCTACTGTTATTTTTTCAGCTAATGCCATTAGCTCTGTGGTCTTTCTCAGTAGACCCTTTCCAAGAAAGTTCCTTTGTTTTAGTTAGAGGGCATACTTTTAACATTGAAACACTGAGATTTTATTTCACCATAGATTTAACAGTTCACTTTCCATTTTATCATTTCATTTCATCTAGATATGCATTGTTATCTCTTTGGCTGGATATAACTAAACTGGATGTAATAGCTTAACTTGAACTGAAGTTTGCTGTATGCCGTGTAAAAGCTGTACAAGGAGCTGTGTTTTCACTCAACCTTTGTGTGGTGAACTATAAACTACAAAGTTCCAGATGTCATGTTGCAAATGTTGACTAATCATAAAAATGTAAGTAAAACTCACATATGCTCTCCTTTGCATGAGAAACTTTCTCAACACATTCACAGCACAAGGGGGGGGGGGGGGTGAGCTCATCCTCAGAAGGGAGAGGAGATCAACCCAAAAGCAAACTCCAAGCAGAAGCAGGGTTGCTGGAAACCATCTGTAGCACCCGGGAAGCACAGGAGAGACATCTCGACAGCTGAACAGCACATGACACCCGTAAAGCAAAACAGACGGCAGATGAAAAGGCTCTTGCCTTTTACAAAACGTGGATTTCTTTTTCAATGGTGTTAGCTTTGACAGCAATATTCACATTAATATTGTATAATTCTGAAAACTAAGTCAAGCAGAGACATAAGCATGATATTCAAAATGTTTGGTTTAAGAAGCTGAACTAACACAAGCTCCTGTTAGCTGTTTCCATTATATCACAGTAATTAATAAAAGTGTGTGCGTGTGGCAGCTATAATGTGGCTAGATAGCTCTGATGGTCTCTCTCCATCTAGACTGCAGTTATCAAAAATGCACTGCTTAAATAGCCCCAGGGGTACCCCATCCAGTCACCCTCAACCAGCCAACGTCAACCGGTGCAGCCACAATCTTTGACAGATAACCTTTCTATTAACTAAAATGCACTGAACATAGACAACAAGAAATGCACATATTGTCCATAAACATTGCACATGTTAAACAAGCAACTAAAAACACAGATAACCCTTCTCAACTGGACAACATTTTACCAAAATATGATTAATACTTTGATGTATTCAAAATTCCAGTGACTATATCATTGTGTACCCATCTCCTGCCAAATGGATGAACCAATGCAGGGTTGGCTTTGGTGAGGATATGGATGGGAAACTGCTGAGAAAACAAGGTCACCAGGTTGTGATCACATCAAAAGACGTATTGTAACAATGATACACCATTACAGATGTTTGTTCTCATCTCTCCCTGTGTTTGAACAATGAAATGCTAAAGTACAAAAAAGTCATTGTGTGCAAAGACACTACTGACTGGGCCCATACTTTTGACTGGATCTTTTTTTCTGTGGGCACATTTTATACACTTGTGATTTCATGCTTGTCATTTCAAAGCTGATAATCATTTCTATTAAGTAATCAAATGGCAATAACCAGACGGACAATTTAGCAGATTATCTTATTTTTGCAGACCAGTAGGAGGCAGTGTAGTGATGGAAATGCTGTGCCATAACACTGTCTGATCTGTTGCACTGAGGCCTTGACCTCTGAGCTGACTGGGGTACCTACACGTCTTTTCGAACCCACAGCGTTGGCAAGGCAAAAACCTCAATCCGATTGTTGAGTGGAACATCACTTACTTTGAGCAAGACATTGAATAACACATATAGATGTGTAAGTCATGTAATTCCCATCATTATGAAAGAAACTTTTCATCCAGAGCTTGAAAAGCCAGCTGCAGGAATGGCTTTCCCACTTTTGATTCAGATGCAGCCTGAAGGTCAGTCTTCCTGAATCGCTTTCGATTATTTAATAAAGAAACAGAAGAAAGGTGCAAAACAGATAATGGTGGCACTGAATACACCCTTGAACAAGACACTCAATGCAGCAGTGAAGGAGCTGTTTGAAGAGAGGGAAAGTGATATAGTTGCATGTTGGGCCGGCGTTTCAATGAAACAGGATGCGATTGCCTTTGATATTTAAAGCTGCAGCAGCTGGTGAAATTAATTCATAAATGCGCATACATCCCTGTAAATGTTCTCACATGCCCCCACCCAACAGTAAAAGTGTAATTCCTCGGCTTAGTGTGACAGATTTATCCATTGATCTACCCATCCATCTATCTCCCTATAATCCAACCTTTCTGTCTATTCATCTGTCTGTTTTTTTTTTCTCTTTGCGTATTGTTCTGTCTAGATTGTTTCTATCAAAGCAGGCTGATCTAGGATAAACATGGTGAGCAGGCCAGCTTCAGTGGAAATCATGCAAATGACTAAGCCGTGGTAACTAGCGGGAGGCAGAGCAGATACATTCCCACTTCAGAATTAAGAAAGAGAAAGAAACCAAAATGAAGTGAATCAGCAAAATTACATCACAGCACTAATCATAGACCATATAGGGTTATGCATAAGTCACGACTGACACTCTTGGCTGTCTTGCTCATTGGGACTTCTGTGTCGCTAACACCCTTTGAGGGATAGTGGAGCTAAGCCAGGATGACCTGGAACCCAAGCCAGCTGACCCAGTACAGCATGGTTGTATTTCATCACCCACAAGTGAGTTACTGTATAACATGACTGACTGCTGAAGTCTACACTATTTGTGATGACTGAAATACACCCATAATGTTCCCCCTGGTTCACGTCCCCCATGAGTGAGTCAGTCACTGAGCCAGTCAGTGAGTGATGAACACTACTGTTTCCACGGCTGCTTCCTCTATCCAAAGTCAAAAATAGTGTTTTGAAAAAAAAGGCCGTGAGTGTCACTCTGAATAGTTTTGAAACCTCACTTTCCACTCATGGAAACAGTGTGTTGCAACATTTTGTTCTGACCTTCCTAAGAGCAGGAGAAGCATGATTAGTGCAGCTAATGACGGCTTGATACGTGCAATTTAATTTGCCATTGTGAACTGTCCTGCAATACCCATTATTACAAGTAGCCTAAGTAATATTTTGAAAGCAGTGTTCACAAAGTGTAAACATGTATTTTGGAGGATGAACAAAATTATTCAATGTAACTGATCTGCTTCTGGGCAGTGTTTAGTCAAACATGAAACAGGAATGAAAAAGAGTAAAGGATTGCATTTCTCAAAGGGCTTTGCAGTGAAGGAGTACAGGGTTTGCGTTAACTCACCTCAATGTGTCACATCCACCTGGGTGATGCACAGCAGCCATTTTGCAGCAGAACACTCACCAAACATCAGCTGAGATGGAGAGGGAGGGATTTTAATTAGCCAATTATACTGGGAGTGACTACATGGCCAGACAGCGAAAAGAAAGCGAAATTCTGAAAATTGATTAGGGGACCGGGGAACACCCACCTCTTTAAGAGTGTAATTTGTCATGTCTCTTATACAAAACAAAGCCGCTCCTACAGCACAGTGTCCCCCATCTCTATGTTAGGGCATTTGTTGTTTTTTTGCTTAGTCACGGAAAGACAGCCTTACTCACCCTGCAACACCATTTCCACCTGCGCTGCAGTTTTGGATCTCCCATCCGAGCACAGTACTAACCAAACCCAGAAACCCTTTGCTTAATCCATGAGGCAGAAGAAAAATAGGTTCACTTGGTAGCTAGCCTTAACCACATGAGTTAGGTTTGAATATTAAGGACTTCACACTCTATTTTCCTAAGCACACTGCTTCCACAGGTGATTGTGGCCTCCTGGTAGCCATTGAACAATACATTCTAGATTACTTAAGTCTTTAAGTGTGGTTATTGTCTGTAACTTGTGCAATTACTTGTGTCACATATTTGTCGACAGTAAGTTTTTAGCAAGTCACGCTGTCAACAGATTTCAAACACTTTTGCTACTGAACCTTAAAAGAGGTATCTATGACACAGCCCACCTGTCCCCGAAACACAATGTTCCCCTGGGAAATATGAACAAGAGCTCGCGCGTCTGCACAACCGCAGATCCTCGGGAGAAAAAAAAAAAGCTCCGCTTTCGACATCGCATGCGCATATGACATGGCAGGTAAGGGCAAAACCAAGACCTATGACCGACTGCCTTAAAAAATCAATGGCCTATTATGAGACCAATACTGATATGACACCTGCATTTATATCGGTTAGGTCTGCAAACATGTTAGCCACAGATCCGTTTGACCTTCCTTTTCACCTTATTCACAACTCCACAGTTGTGTATTAGGCAGACTTTCCCTCCATATTAGCAGCAAGCCAGCTGCCTCTTATTACAGAGAACACACGGGTATCAAAGAAAGCAATTTTTAAACGTTTACAAGTAGTGGTGCGTTAAGGATGAGTGGTATTCGTTATCACTGTCAACATCTCGTGAACTATTCTACAACGAACTTTTATGCAAATATGAAAGAGATCGTGGGAGTCAATACATCCCCGATTCGTCATCATTCTCTCTCATTAATGTTCAGACATTATAAAACTGTACTTTTCAGTTAATTGTGTTGTTTCTTCCACCGCATGTTCAATATTGGGTTTGCTGCCATTATTTTCGAAGGTAAAAGCCTCACTTGAACGTGAAGAAGTCATGCCCCGCAAAGAAAAATCTGTGCGACTGTGACTATAAAACGGAGCATTAGAATATTCTTCAGTTCAGTTCAATGCACAGCTAACGCCGGGGTGGGGGTGGCAGGGAGGTAGCAGGCAAACAATAAATCATGTTTTTTCAGTGATTCAGTTTTATATCTACAGACGCGTTTTGTATGCTAATGTTTTTTAGTTGTTACCCCATATTTTCTACAAACACATGCAGTGCATTTGAGTAAATCTTAAAACTGACCAAGGGAGACCGAAAGGGCGTGTAGCGTTTCCATAGAATGTCACGCCTGCATACCCATGTGCATAATGACGCACAACAAGAATAACTGTGATCAGTGTCGAAGCCTAATGATATGAATTAGGAGACAAAAAGAGAAACCGGGGAGATCGCGGGTAACGTTAATTCCATTAACTCCTTGGCTCTCTTCAAAGTATGCATCAAGTACTGATACAGTATCCAACTGTTGACTTCCCATGTAGAACAATGGTGTTGAAATAAATAATCAGTCATGACAATAGACGATGGCACAAACGTCACTGCCACTAACTGCTCGGAAATTCCTTTGAAGGAGTGGAAACTGTGTAAGAGACTAAGAATCCTGCGTATGAGCTAGACAATCCTGCGCATCAACTTCAACCTTTGTAAACGAGGATGTAATTTTTGGTATCGGACTGCATATGATGATGATGATGATGATGATGATGATTACTGTTATCATTATGCCCTGTGATACATTTGAAATGGCAAAATGTTCACAGTGGATATTCCGGTTTGGCAAGCAAGAAGTCCAACCGTTATGGCTACTTTATTGCTCAAGATTTACAGTAATTGTTAAAGTAAAGTAAGTGTTTTGTATACAGCTGCAGAATGCGTGGAGCTACGCGTATGTGCTGTTAAGCAAAAATATAGGAATAACCCTTCACTAACCCAACTTTTAAAAATTACCTAAGCTTACCTTGTTTGACATCCAAGAGAGGTGCGTCGCGAGGCACTGATACGAGAGCCGACTTTCTGGATGCGGTTTTCTTGAAAAGACAAATAAAATGACGATATCCAGTCAAGACTGAGTCAAGAAATCCCCAGAAAATGCATCCCGGTGAGCCAAAAATAAATTAACAAAACTAAAAGGAATAGTGCTGCGTAATATGTATAACGCTGTGCGTTTTCCACTTAAAATATTTTAAGCGTTAAAAATCAGCTCCACTGGGCTGTGGAGCTCCGTAGCCTTGGCAACTCCTCGGTCGCGCGTGTCTGTGCGAGCGTCTCTGGCGGCTTTGAAATCCGCATTTTAACGTTATTATTGCTCCTTTAAGTGCTGTGTCTAAACATACGGTGTGAAGTATAGGGACGATTTCTTCCAAGTTGGTAGCAACAAATGAACCTCCACAAAAAGCAGATGTTGCTGCTACCAAAAGCGACAGTATCCACTGATATAGCGTGTCAGATATCTATTCTATGCCATTCTGATGATAATTATTAGCTAATACAAATGCAATTGAGTAGCCAATACGAGTAGACAAGGTTAGGCTGCTCTGTCTAGTAGAATATACTAACTATATCTTATTTAATTATTGTGCAGACGTGGTGGAACACTCATGCTTTTAGAATTAGACTGGGTGAATAACTATCCTTGCCGATCGACACAAACGTTAATTTTACTTCCCAAATGCTCCTTTCGTTGAAAACGAAAATATCAGCTCCTTTAACTCATGCACGAACGTTTAAATATCAGCAAATATTCACTTCACTACTGTAGATGAAAAGCTGTCATGTCTTGTCAATGTTTAGCGATTAGTTTATTGAATAATCCACAGGAAAAAAAAAACTGAACAGAGAATCTTTACAATGCCTCTCGCAGCGTAGTCAGTGCGATGTAATAATCCTTCGCAAGATTTAAGCGAACAAGTTGTCTTTTAGATTTCATTTCTTGCTTTTTCTTCAGCGTTTTCTTTTGGTATTTCATCGCCGGGGTGTATTCACATCACTTCGTACTTGCCGAACTGCATATCAAGCAACAGCTAAATAAAGCATGCACAGAAATATACCGATGCCCAATAGAACGTTTGCATCTCCTTTTAATTCACGTGGCTCTCAAAAGACCTTGGAGATTGGAAACAGATACTCAATAATGCGTCAGTATATCAATATATTCAATATTCCTTTAAATACTCCTTTTACAAATCGAAAGAAATCTGACTTGTTTCCTTCAGTCTCTGCGTCTCTCACACTCTCTCCCGTTGCAATGACGATCCCAAGTAGTTGTGCTACACAGCTCTGATTGAGAGTTCCAGACTTTAAACGTGAAAAATATTGTTGGTACTATTATCTCTCGATGTTGGCATCATTGTACTCGTGTGAGTTTAAATGGCCTAACAGCGGTTGGCACACAGAGAAGACCAAGCCGTACACCATCACAAAAAAGCACACGCGCGCGCACCCAAGCCAGCAGCGTTGGTACAGAGGAGGACCAGTGGAGGGCTAATCAAAGTGACATTCCAGCATAAAAGAACAAATTGCACAAACGTAAAAACACAGTTTCTGGATTAAACGCACGAGATTGCGAAGGCTTACGCAAAACAACACACACACACACACATATAACTAAACGAATTATTCCGATGCTCAGAACGCATGCATTTCCATGAATTATCCTTTAAAACACACGTGGTAAACACATAAACTAGATTAACAGACGCACCCACAAGGTGCACAAACTATGTATTATGGGAGTGAAATACACTTGTATTTCCCTCAGCTGCGTTTTTGCTGTATTATTATTATTATTATTATTATTATTATTATTATTATTATTATTATTGTGGTTGTTGTTGTTACAAATATTATTGTTACAACTGGGCGAATGTATCTGTATTGTTAACTAGATGACCGTAATGCTGATTTATTGGATACAGATTTTTGGACCTCTGCCCACAGCTGTAAATGTAACACTTTTCTACACAAATCCTACGATGAAGATATTATTAAAGTACTTGTGTCTGGAAGCGCGTATTTCTGTCAGTAATATATTTATTGTAGACTATTGTTAATTACAAGTGGAACTATAGTTAGCATTTTGTAGAGCTTAGCGTTCACGTCAGTGGGAAGTTTGCCCCTGTTCGGCAGTTCGTCTTAAATAGGCTATATCATAGTTCAACTGACGCCTTTTCTAATTCGGTTTTTGGATTTCGGTCTAAAATAGCCTACAACTTTCAGTATATTTTTACGGATATCTGATTCTCCTCACCACCTTCAAATGCTTCTTGTGTGCCCTGCCCATGCGCAACAGTAGGCTACGTAATACCGCACAAAGGTGGCAGAACAACGTCAATTTCCTTTTTGAAACTCATTTGAACTCTTTTATTCGATTGTTAAAGAGCCTGTTTAGAAGCGTAGAACGCGAAACCTGTCGACATGTACCTACTTTATGCAGAGTGCGAAATAGTGATACAGTAGCAAAAATACGATTTCTAATGAAGACACCAAACTTCTTACTCAAAGTAACCAAATATTAAGCAATTCTGAAGGACGCACAGTTCAATATACAAACTAAAAAGGCTGACCTTGCTAGGATATGCTAGTATAAACATGTCCCGTGAGTGGCATTGAATCAAATTGTGCCTGGAAAGGACGCCTCTTGCTCTAATGCGGGCCATAAGCGCGTCTGAATTATGAATCCGCCTGCAGCGGATGACTCCTTCAGCTCTGCGATCACTTACTCCTCGACTCATCAAAGTGAATCAATCCCCTCTGAGTACAATGGAAGTGAAAGCCCACATTTCCCCCTAAAGCTCAACTTTAACATAATCTATCCGTTAATACATATGGATAACTTCCTCTCCTACAATGCGACCGCCCCCACCCCCATGATCCTCAATTAGAATGCTGATTTAAATCTCACTCTCGTTCGTTTGTTCTCTTTCTTGCGAAAGATACAGATGGTTAACGTACATATGCTTTTTTTTGATCCGATATACTCAAAATTTCAAGCATTTTTATGCTTTTATTTTTCTGTTCATTTAGTGCCAAGAGTGCCACGGCCAGTTCAGAACCATGGACAGAAACTTGAGGGTGTGGTGAATGTGAGACTGTATTTTTGGTTAAATTACACTGGTGGGAAATACAGTGCACATTGCGGCAGAGGAGTGATGATTATTTATGCCCTAAATTGATATTTTAGGGCCATGGCAGTTATTGAATCTTCTCACATCCATTTCCTCCCATCCCAGGCAGCCTTATTTAATTGCGAGGCATCAATACACTCCAACGGTGTGGTGTTCTTTTTGCCTCAAGAGATTAACACATGAAGGTTTTGCTTATCAAGAGTCTATACAAGAGTATGAACATGTACATTCAGTCATGACGAGGCAGGATGGGTTGCTTTGCTTTGAGGGATGCAATCTGAGGCAGAAATTGATTAAAACAAAGTGTGAGCAAATGATGTGGCTGGCACTGCCTATATTCTTGATTGCTGGGTGACTTTCTGATTGGACAGGATGTTGGCTTACTCATAACAGCATGTACTGAACAAAGTGCAGAGGCTTTGGAAGTGATCACATCAAGCAATACTTTTAGGCTGTTTTCACGCTTGGTCCATTTTGCTGGTCCGAACCCAAGTGCAATTATTCCCCCCTCCCCCTGCCCCCTCTGGTCTCCTTTCACATTACATGTTTTGGTTGCAAACCCTGGTCCGTTTACGTCATCAACACGTAAGGAACGTGCAGCTTTTATTTACTAATGTCGCTAGGCAATGACGCAACAGGGAGGCAAAATAGCGTTTACTTCCTGGTTTTAGATCGGATGGCTTTCACACCAAATGCGAACCACACTGGAGTTCCGGTGAATCGTACCCCAGACCCCTGTTTTCTGAAGGACTCAGGTACAGTCCCCGGTGCACACCTGGGTTCGGAAAACAGTGTTCACATCAATGAAACGAACCGAACTAACGGCTCAAGCAGACTCGGGTCCTCACCAAAAGTTCTAGTGTGAAAGCACCCTTAGAGTTAATGGGGGCATGTGGAGGGACAGAAAGGAACAAAGGAACACCATAATTGATTCATATATATATATATATATATATATATATATATATATATATATATATATACATATATGAATCAATACCACACAATGCACAATACCCCTATATGTCCATAGGTGCTGTCTGTCATGCAAGGACCAGCAGGGGAAAAAAAACCCCTAGGGACAGGAGGCCAAGATGCTGCTGGGAAGAAGACCTGTGGATGGGTCTGGATCCCAGAAGAGGCCAGCAAACCTCAGTGAAACTAACCCATCCTTAGCGATGATCCCAAAGGGCTTTCACTTTAATATAACTTTCACTTTAATCCTGAGGGCCTTGCTTTTCCCTTTTCTTCTCACGACTGCACAGAAGCCTGAAACACCAGGCCTTATGAAACATTTACCAATGTGCAACATTTAAGGCTGTTTCCTTTGTGTTGATAAAGTAAGCCACACACTCTAGAGGGTCAAATAAATCTTTCATTGTCCCTTTGCCCTCTGTCAGGAGGAGTGAATTACTTACGTTATATGAATACTGTGAATAACTGTGAATACTCAAGAGCATACATGATTTCATTTGATTTGGGTCACACTAGCATGCAAATACATTCTAATCCTTATTGATAATATAAAGCAATGTAAACACAAAACCTTGAACAAACTGGGGCTGCATTAATCTGTAAAACTGAAGTGATTTTCACTGGCGTAGGCCTAAAACCCTTACCACTGATTTGAAATCAGTTTTTACATGTTTGAAAAAAGAAAGAGAAGACAATGCTATTCAGATCACTTGTTATTCAGATATTCCATTTCAGATTATTCCATTCAGAATGGGATTGGGTAAATGCTACAAATTTACAGAAAGAACGCTGAGATATTATTCCCTACCCCCACACAAAAAACTATACTCAATTAGAACTGTTTAAAACCTTTATTGTTGTAAGGGTGGTGTGTGTTTTTTTTCTTTTCCTTGCAAGTACACAGTGATGACAGATAATCCTAATCCAATTAGGAAGAGTATCCACATACCTAACAGTGACAGAAAGGATTAGTGAGGAAAATGGCTGTAAAACGGGGGGGGCTGGGGGCGTGCTGTTCCCCTTTCTGGAAGCCTGCTGTATAGCATCTTTTCAGCCTGCCTTTTAATCGTTGCATGCTCAGAAATGGAAAATGTGCTTTCAAAGGCTCAACTAAAGTACACGCTGGTAGACTATGACAGAAACCTCCAGGAAACTAAAACATTACACCCATTAGACCCTAAATAGGCCTTACAAAAAAAAAAACCTCAAATCAACTATATTTTTTGATGTTATATCTCACATTAACAAGGCAACACTCATTCAACTATCTCTGTCTTGCATTACTCCTTGGCTTCCTCCCCCTGGGATATGGAGAGTAAGTAAATGAAAAGAAACTAGTCTCTTGTTCCAAAACCACATAATTAAATTATGGCAATTTGTGTTATTGATCTGTGAAACAGAGCAGACAGGCATGCTCAGTGTGGGTAGTGCTGACACAGTAGAGATGTGCCGCGATAACCCCCTAAAGGCATTAAATAATGACACACAATCGCCCCCTCTACTAACTCTCTCATCCCTCTCTCCTGACCTGCTCACCCTTCTCCTCTGATCTGATGTCCGTATCCCTGGTCACTGACCCTCTTTTCATAAGGTCAGGTCATCTTTTCTGGCTTGCTCTTTAGGTCTCTCCTTTCCAAAGGGACAGATTCAATGGAATGTCAATTTACTGCCTCCCTCTGTGTTGTGTGAAAGAAATGAATACTACAGCTGCTTTGCCGAGTTCTTGTTAGCGCCCAACGGGAAGCAGCATGGTTTGTGCCTGCTGGTGAGCCCTATGGTGAATATCATCAAAAACAAAACACACAGAAATCTGAGCTTGGGGGAAAGTTAAGGTTTGGATTGGAAAAGGATTGATGATGGAACATTGTTATATTGCTGTCACATATTGTGATTTGTCCTGGGTACGTCAAACTGAAAGTCATGCTGAGCCATATGACTTCAGAATGGAACAGTCGGTGGTGATTTTAAGCATGCGTATCTTCCGTACTATTGCACCCCATTCCTTCCAGGACTCTTCCCATCAGCCTCCTCCTAACCAGTACAGGACTGTATTTGAGACTGGTACCTTCTAAGCGACATGCCACTCTCCGTGGGTGATCAGACCAGCTGCTTGTTCCTGTAAGAACAGTATTCTTATTCTGATCAGCAGGTCACAGGTGGCCCTTCCCAGGCACTCCTCCCTCTCTCAAAATGGCACCTGTCACCCAGGAGTGACAGTGTCTCGTGTCTCCAGTGGAAAGAGAGTGATCCCAGGCCATTGTTTCTATTTCACTAATTATCCAGGGAAAGCTGGCAGCCAGGCATCACACAAGGACCCAACAAGCCCAGTCTCCACTTCAGTCCAGTTTTTAGCAACTTTGGAGACCCTCAGCAGATTGATGTGTGAAGACACATGTGACTTCACCATGGTCCCCCAGTGCAATAGGGGTCTTTTTGGGAAATATCTATGTACAGAGGAGGATTGCCCCAGAAATGAAAATGCCAATCAGCTTCATAACCTTTCCTTTGTTCCTTTGAACCTGGGTTCATGAATCAATGACATTCCATCAGAGTGGTGGGCCCCCTACTGCAGAACAAACCCAAAGTAGTTTTCAATGAGTCCCAAGACAACGGGCCAATGATGCCCATTTATGGAAACTGATATGACTGCCACTGACAGACCATCCCCACACTGACCCCCCCCCCCAAGTCACGCCACATCACATTAACACTGATCACAGCAATTACAGGCCTTTTAATAATGGCAACAGATGTGGCATAGCCTGCTCCATTAGCTAGCACTTCCGTGAGCATAGCAGGATTGACCTTGAACATAGGGATGAGAGGGACAAAATTGAGCTTGTGTGTATGTGTGAATGGCAGCACTTTAACTGCTGTTCTGTAACCTGGGTTTAGATTCCGGAGTCCTGCAGACACAATATCATTATTTATTCATTCTTTTGGCAGACGCTGCTATCCAGAGTGACTTATAAGGCTATCATAGGAAGTCGCGTATAGCATTTCACACGGGTGACAGAAACAAAGGGTATTGCAGCAAAATAGCATGTAACAAATTAATGACAGATCAAGATGAAAAACATCATCACACATTACATGTAAAACTGTTAAAGAGACAGGATGCTATTTCTGTGACCAGTTTATCTGAATGCCACAGAGTTCACTCTGACTGAGGATACATCTCCCTGTGAAAGAACAGGGTACCATTCCATTTCCGGCAGAGCAATGTAATCTTTTATTAAATTATACAGCAGTCTTCCTGGATAGATTATTCCTCTTGCTAGCTGAGACATCAAGGTGTAAGGTAGCAGACTGGGTTAAAGCAGCGGGCAAAACCACCAGAGGAGCAGTGTGGCTGCGCACGCATCAATACCATCAACTGCTTTTGTGCAGAAATCTGGAGTCATGCCGTTTTGACATTTAGAGATCAACTTTATATAAGCTTAGGTCAATCATTCAATTTCACCGATTCCTCCACCAGTCACTCAAATAAAATGCTGCCCTGCCTTGAAAAAAAAAAACACACATACACTCACACACCCACACCTTCACACAGACACATAATGACTCTCACACATACATGCACGCACAATCGCATACACACACACACATCACAGAAATCGCAATAAATGTTCGCTCACACACTGACAGACATTCAGTCACGTACAAGGCACAGAACGTGCATTCCCCTAAGGCAGGATACCTCACACAGGGTGCTACTTGTTCAGTCATAATCTGTGCCTCCTCTTTTTTCCAGTTCCTGTTCCAACACAAAGCAACAGCTATGTATATGTCATATTCACTGAGAATTCCAGATGTTCCTTTTCTCAAGGGCCAGATTTGTTTGTTGTAATTCCCGATCTGGCTCAAATCATATTGATTTTATTGGAGTCTCTTATCTCTGTCGGAGTTAAGTCACCTGGGCTTCCCAGTTTTAAATGGCTGCTTCCCGCTTCCTTTGAGCAACAGAGCTGAATACCCCTGCCACTAATATTTCTGTTTAAATGCAGTGGGAGAACTGAAGCTGAACACCTCCGCTTCAGCTCCTCCTGTTTAAGCACAACAGGAAGCACCACAGCAGAATCGCTCAGAATACCCTATGGGCATTACCAAAACATAAATCTTGTCCAGTGTCTGGGAGTGGTTGAGCAAGCGAGAAACAGCATGGTTATACAGACCTGCCGAGAGGTAGACGTCAGGTCGTCACAGTGTCCTCACCACTGATCCTCTAATAGGAGATGACCTTTGACATCCACAGATCCTGTCATTGATCAATTTGCCATTCTCACCCCCAAGTCAGCAGATACAGAAAACCTGAACACATCAGACATGCACAGCTCCATAGACAGGTTTACCTGCTGCAGACATGCTCCTCAGTCGAACTCTCACTCAGTCTATGTTAATCTAGATCCCTGCAGCCACATGGCATGCAGAGCACAGTGGGAATGATGGGTAGTGTATTGGTTGATTATCTTTTCCCTCCCCCACACTTTTGAAATGAAAAAAAAAACATTCCAGACACAGGTGAAATCAGGAAAGAAACATCAGGGAGGTGGAAAAAAGAAACAATGAATTGGTCGAAGGTAGACAGAGCAAGACAGCGTTAGAGAGAAAGAGAGATAGGAAAACCACACTACCTGAAAAAAATAGTTCTCATGCGGCTGGTTCCAGTGACTCTTTCAGAGTTCCCACTCTGAAATGTACTGCTGTGAAATCGGGGCCACTGATAAGCTCAGAGACCAGCTGACATGGTTAATGGTGGAGTGCGATAGGACCGAAAGATCAGTCAAGCAATTCCTCATCGGGATGAGCAGCCATCATGCTTTTCTGCACAGATGCTCACTGACCAGAGGCCTCCGCTTATATTGACAAGCAGTGGCTCACAAAATTAGTTTGTGCCTCTGCTTTACCATCTGAATTTCTGTTGTGCTGCCTGATGTCACATCTAGTTATATTAGAAATAAACCAGGGTATTCACTTGGGTTGCATTGATGCAAGTATATGCCTATTTCCCATAACATGCAGACACCTCCAGCTCTCTGTGTGCTGTTTCACACTTCTTGTTTTTGACTCTGTCTGAAAGTGACAGAATGAGGGTCTGAGTCCAGCTATTCCCTCAAGGAGCTGAATTAGTCCTGCCATTGTCGCTGTTAGTCAGCCACTGCAGTTAATTAGCTAATGAGAAACATAGAGGGAAATAAAGAAAGACAGAGTGAGCTGTTTTCCCTTTATATCAATCAGCCAAGCTGCATTCATTCCAATCGAGACACCCCCTATCTATCCATCCATCCATATATCCATCCATTCATCTATATTGTATTATCTCTTTCCTTTGTAGTCAGACAGCTCTGAAATCACCTGGTACACCATAGTACAAAAGAAATGTGGATTGTAGTCATGCCAATATTTCATTGCCTGCTGATTTCACTACACAGAGAACTGGTAAGAAGCAAATTGACTCTTTCATGCATAGAGAAATGCAATGACTGTCATCCACCTCCCATCTCCATTTTACACTAGTGGCATTGATTGCTTGCCTGTGTGCTTGAGTCTTTTTCATCACAGAAGAAAGTTAAAGAGAATGAGGGGAAAACACACCTCTATTTTCATTTTGTGATGAGTAATATTTTGAAAAAAAAAGCCTCAACAGCGCATGTTCAGTAATACTTTATAGTGTTTCCATTAAATATGCACGATGACATTAACATATGTAAGAAGAGGACTTCCCACAGAAATGTACTAAGTGTATGATAATCACAATAACTGTTTGCAACAAACAGTTCTTGCACTCTCATCATTTTACACTAATGCAGAGAAGTTAAGGGTAGAATTCCTTCCTTCCGCATGTCTTGTCAAATGCTGGACCGTACTTGGAAGGGGCTGACCTGAGAGACTCACGTTGAACACCGAGCACCACTCTGAACCATCCCAGGTTGCACCTACACAAAGCTGATGACCCTTGAATTTAATAAGCCAGCACTTAATTCCGCAGTTTGAAAGTGCCGGCAGCCCTCATTTAAAACAATGTGATTCAATGATCTACTCATCTACCCACCTAAACAACCTTGTGTGTCCCTTTATCTCACCTTCTCTTCAGTTTGCACTTAGTACATATGCACTGCAGTACATATATAAACACACATACAGACACACACACACACACAAGGATATAGCTAAACACGCACACAAAAAAAAATGACCAACACAAACATGCATACACAAGCACGCACACACAGGGAGTGGTGATCAGCTGTCCGCCACAGTGGCAGCTTGAGGTGTTCTGTCAGACCCTCACCAGTCAGGGCAGGCAGCCAGCTCTCCAGCTTGATTCACAGGTCCATTCAGTCACACCTCAAGGGGCGAACACTATATCCTGGCCAGTAATTCGAAAGCAGAAAAACAGAGCTCCTGCCAACCTGGTCCCCTTCATTCCTTTACTGAGGTTGCCAAAGATCTTCTGGTCCTCATGCTTAATTATCTAATTTGCATAAATGACGCATCTAAAGTCTTTTGATCACGGGCACCCAGTGATGCTTAATCACTTACCTTGCATTCTATCGTCCAAGGTCCTAGACTCTTATATATCAGGCAACATCTTTCCTTGCTGGGCCCTGCCTGTTTATTTATTTTAAATAATGTCAGCCACTTTTTCATTGGGCTGAGTTGTAACGACATGACTCACCCCGATCAGCCCCGGCGACCTTTCTAATACACCAATTACTCTGGGCAATAGCCATTAGATAGCTATAAACACCGCGAGACAAGCGGGGGTTGATGCTGACATTCAGCGTCTTCTGGCTCGAAAAACCCGTTAAAGGGCTAAACTTAGAGCTGCTGTTTCGGACCAAAGGCCTTCATTCCACAAGGCAGCGGCGGCACACGCACACACACAAACAGAGAAAAGTGGCATTTAGGACTGAAAAATGACCTCTGTAAGGGTGGTGCAAGGAAGGATACACTAGTCTGTGTCCTCAGCATGAAACTCCCAGCTGGGATAAAGTCAACAATACCCTCTAAAGAGTGTTAAGGTTTCACTTTAAGTCTTGCTTACTAAACATCTACTGCTCTGCAAAAACAATAAAAGCTGGCACACATCAAGACACTTTTTTAGTTGTCTTTAACCAGATATTTATTCATTTTTTACTTCTTGGTTTGTTGATGAGTCAAAGCAGATTTCAAAACCCAGCAAAAAGTGTGTGGGCCACAGTGGCATAACTGCACAGAAGAGAATCACAGGTCATGTTTTTAAAAGGAAGGGATTTACAGACCAATGACAGAGAGGATTGCAATCTCTTCGGGCTATCGGGCTAACAAACTATCGGGCTGTCTAATTACACAACAAAATATGATTAACTTGGGTCAGGCTGTGCCAATTGGATGAACTTGAAGTTTAAACTTGTGATATTATTGTGATTTTATAAGTGTCTGTATTGAATTATCTTTATGTCGTGTTTAGATCAAATGCATTTTACATGTATAATGCATTTAAAGTATAATGGTGAGGTCTGTAGATCATCTGATCAGCGCAAGTTTTATGCTGCACCCTATATCATGACGTTTATATGTTTCTGAGGGTAATGAAATCAGCTGGTTCGCGGAGTAAGTAAACTTCACTGACAGCACAGGTGTCAGCATGATTCAGCACCACGGAGAGTTCACGGCCACAACAGAGCTTCGCCGAGGGTGACGTTTTATCCACCTTGGGGTGCGGTGGGGTGGGGAGGGGGGGGGGGGGGTGCGATGGTAAATATGAGACACTGCGGTGACTGAAAGGGAACGAACAGACAAATGAAACAAGGTCCCACATAACTCAATGCGACACTGTTGTTCGCACATACTACATACGCTTCTACCTTCAGTTCTTCGCTTTAGTGTCTTTATCTGCTTCTCAGGTTTTGAGCATCAAAAGGAAACAACTTCTATTTTCTCGCACCGAATCTTTCCAGGAAAGTATTCTTGGTTTTCATGTCAGCACGGCACCCTCATACACTCCCATGATCATTACAGTTTTTCCAAAACCGCCAACATTGACGTTCTCCATCCGGCTTACTTTACCAGTTCGCACTTTTAGATATGTTCTACGTGTCCAATTCTACATGTAGTTTTCACCATGAAACTGTCAACAGCTTGGCTCGACGATGCAGGCGTTTGGCGACGTGAAGGTACCAGGTACAACAGATGGCGAAGCGCAGGCACACCACTTTTATAAAATATGCTGTTTTTTCTACTCTCATTAGCTGCAGTTAATATTTATGTATGCAAAGAATCTAACTTTACCCACGCGTATTGGCACAGCCCCCCATCTCTCATTATCTTGTACCAATTCAGTACTAGACCAAAAAAGTACAGTAGGCCGACGTTTCCTCTGAATACTGGGACGGATTCATTTTCTACGCAAAACTGATTTACGTATCGCAACACGTTATTTAGAATCTAACGGTTTTCGGGCTAGGGTGAAAACACACACAGAACACACACACACATACATTAAGGCACACACATACATATAAGAGGGGGAGAAATAAGTAGCTAAAGAGCAGCAGGCTTTTTATTTTACAAAGTGAGGTTGGACAGTGTCTCTTGTGCCCAGTGTTCTGACCCGTTTAAGGAAAACGTACTTTCCGCGCCCTCCACTCTCAACCGGTATCTTACTGACACCTACCGGTGAAAACAAATTTCACTGCAGTCTGCAGGGTACAATGGCTACGAATGGACGGACAAACGAGTGTACAATATAACGACGGATTACAGTACTCCAACTATGCATCTTTATTTTTTATTCCAATAAAAGCTCTCTGTAAATCTAAAGTATGCTATGTTGCATACATTTCTGTCGGGCCATTACACGTTATATTAAATATGAAAAAGTAATCATTGGAATGCAGTTATTTGGTGGCATTGGGCAGCGATTTAGGTAAAATACGCTACTAAAAAGTTATTTTTAAAGTAACATTATGTGTGTAAGGGGTCACAGAGTAATACCGCAGAAGCTCTAATGTCTGGACTGCAGCCGCAGGGCCGTGCCCTCTTACGCCGTGCACAAGTATGCGGAACAGCACGTTTGAACAACACCAACGCCAACTTCCGAGTACTTATCTTCCCAAAACACACCCTCCTGAAAGGTAGGCAGAGTAGGCGGTGGTTCTAACTGTCTGGTTACCTGTTACCGTTTTTTATGCGACTGTCCTCCTGGACGTGAACGTGTACAGTTAAATCGAAGCGGGTTTTTCTACGATAACCTTGTAAGCGAACTTCTGGGACGTCGGGGTAATATCGAACATTAAGTGCGGTAATCCACAGGAACGCATCCAAACATAACTCGTTGAAATTTGTCTACCTGTGAGGACTTGCTGGGAGACCATTTCTGTTTCAAGCGCGACCGGAGGAAGCCGGGAAAAACCAAAGAAGACTGCGAGGCATTTCATTTTTTCAGTTTAATGTGCTTCTTTAGGATAACGGACTAATCAAGTGACAGAAATGAGCGGGGGGAACGAAAGGGCAGCCCGTGCTTTGAAAGAAATTCTTCAAAGGCCAGGTAACCACGCCTGCGCAGACTGCGGAGCAGCTGGTAAGTAAAATAACTTGATAATATGTACTCGCTGCTGTAACTCGCCGGCGTGAAGTTATTTCAAGAGGGAATAGACAAGCGCTGGCACGTTCGAGCAGAGCCATAGCCCTTAAAGACCTCCTCAATCCAGTTGGAATACTATGAGAACTTTGAGCACAGCCACAGTCTTAAAAAAGTGATCGTACACAAGCATATATCTATTTTATTTTAGAATACCAAGGAACTTGTTGCAAATGATTTAAAATGATCTTCTTCGTTGTATCGTTTATGGTTTGCAGTACTGTATAAGTAAATAAATAAATAAATGGGAGTCACTCCCATTTCTAGATTGTATGAATCAGGTTTTTGGTCAGTAATACGGAAATGAAAATCAAATATGAATATATAGACTTAGAAATTAAATTCAAACAACACAATGGAATTCATGGGAGTTCTTGAAAGTTTTCTCGAAAAAAGTCCTTCACACGCAAATGACCGTTGTATTGTGCTGTATTGGATTGGACTGTTCTGATGATGAGGAGAGACTAACTAGTTAGTAAGCAATGGTCTTAGTTCTTTGGACACCTCATGTGGCCAAGGCTTCTGAAAGGCTAGGGAATGGAAAGGAAAGAGAGGAAATAACATTGTGAAACTGTGTTACAATGTATGTTGTATCCATTTTTGTGTGCGAACATTGCAGTTTTGCATTCATTATAATTCCAGCAGAACTGCGGTGGGTTACAATGGATTTAAATAATTTAAACTGGAATTGAAAGGAATGAAATCAGGCTGGAAATGAAGGTGTTCCAGCTACTTGGAGGAGGTGTTGAGTTGGAACGCCCCCCCCCCCCCCAGTACCAGTACCAGTACTGGAGGTACTGGAGGTTGGGAAGAAATATAAAAGGGAGGAGGGAAAAGAGATGGGGCTGGGATGGTGAGAGGAGTCTACTACTATGGGAAAAATATATGAGCAAGATGGAGGAGGAGGAAGAGAAAGACGAGAGCAGAAAGAAAGAGATAGAGCGTTATAAAAAACAGGAAGTTTCCGAGACTCGCCATGGAATTTGCAATGAGATGAGAAGTTACTGCACGTGTTGGGACTTGCTGAGAACTCTTTCTCTGTCTCTCTCTCTCTCTCTCTTTCTGCCTGTCTCTCTCTCACTCACAAACACACACACACAGAAACACATGCAAACACATACAGGACCATACAAGGGCATACATGCATGCAAACATCACCAACACATACATACATAGAGCCATGCCCATAATCACATGGCCAGCTAAACTAGCAAAGTCAGCCATTGTATTGCCTTAAATGTTGTGTGCTTCACCCAGTTAAACTCCACAGAGTGGCCCCAGGCAGGCTGGCTGTGTGGGGTGTAACTGCATTAGTAGAGAGCGGATGTAGGACCAGGCTGAAATGCACAGTGTAAAGCCACAGCACTGACACTCTGATGGCCCGTGCTCTGCCAGAGTTATTTATAACCTGCTGGGTGTTGACACTGAGAACTGATCTGCGGTTCCCTGCAGCATGGAGCAACACTGACCCTCGCTCCCACGCTCACTCTCTCTTTCTCACATACACATATACATACACACACGAGTGTACAGACCCATGGACACGCATACACACATACTGTATATATATCCACATATCCACACACAAAAACATAAACACACATACATATACACATGCACATACTCACACATATACTGCGCACACACACACACACACACACACACACACACGCACACACATCCATGTGCAAGTGCATACACACACACAAATATGCACACATACAAATGCGCACACACACAGACAGACATAAAAATTAATGCTGCCAGTCACAGTTGGCCACGGTCTGTGTACAGCTACACCTGAGCAAGTTCAGAATCAATGATTTGTTTCTGATTAAAAGACAGGAAATGAAGTGTACTTACTGAGTATACACATAAATCAGTGAATGCTTAATGCATGATCCTTTGTAGCCATGCAATGAATATGAAACATTCATATGATTTCACAGGACTGACAAGATCATTGTATTTTTTTCAGAGAAGCCTTATCTGTATGCTTTGTCATGAAAATACTCATACTTTATAAAATCAACATCACTGTCTCGAGTATTACAGTCTTCCATATCACTTTGATCTAGTCATGAATGTACCCATTCATTCAGTTGTACTTTCGATGAAAACTTTATTGTTTCTTTTCCTTCATAGTTTCATTCACATTTTTGCTTTGTAGCCATTTGGTAAAACTCATGAGTGTCTCTTTCTGCGAGTGTCTCCTATGTGCTTTGCAGGAAAAAGTGATGACATCACTCAGACACATATCAGGGAATTGTGGTGGTGGTGGTGGTGGCATTGGGGGAAGCTGTTGAGTACAATGTGGTTACAACAGTCTTAACATGTTGACTGGTTGCCGTGGATCCCTGCACACATATTAGTGACAGGTGGAAAAACCGACGAGGCGATTAAAATTAATAACAGCCTCTGGTCCTGTGAAACTGGAGAAACTTAGATCCCCATAGGTGTGGGAACTTCCCATTGATTTTAATTATTCTCATTCTCTTCTGTTTGCTGTTCGCAGCGCTGGCGACATAACAGTCTGCAGAGTGAATGAGATATTTTTAGTGGTTCTGATTTAAACATGATACCATCAAGCTGTATCGCAGCAGGAATGCTTTGGAAGTGCAGAAGTCCTCACTCATTTTATGACCCCGTCTAGGTCATCAAAGCTCGGGTGTGAAAGTATAGCATATAACTTTGTGGCCCTGCACTGTGGAGTCCACAAATCAATGAGCAGTAATGGATTTGCTATTTTATCACATGTGATTAAATGTGTGGAGTAGGTAGATGTTTGCATTGTCGTAGCCACTTGTGACACTATTATGCCTTCAGTGAGAGGTTGTTAAGCATATACCATTCCCATGTTCTGTATATGAATTGGTTTCACTCAGAAGTGGGGTTTCCATTCACAGTTTTTGTTCACCCTGAAGTCAGTGTGAGAACACAAATGCATTTGTTTTCAAGTAATAATGGAAATTTGTTCAAATTATATACTCCCTTTGAAGGTTCTCAGAACATGTCACAGGAAAGAGGTGTGACTCACCTCAAACACCACCAATGTGTAGTACTAACCTGAGTCATCTATGGTAGCCATTTCGTGCCAGGAGGTGATTATTAGATGTCCAGACTGAAAAATATCCTTCCTCTCTGTCTCACTCCCTCTGCTCCTCTCAGACCCAGAGTGGGGCTCCTGTTCCCTGGGAGTGTTCATCTGCTTGGCCTGCTCAGGGATTCACCGAAACCTACCGGACATCGGCAAGGTCAAGTCCCTCCGCCTGTCGCGATGGGAAGATTCGGAGGTGCAGGTGAGCACTCTCAAATTCTAATGCAAACAGACTCAAACCCTGACTCAAACTCTCTAAAGCTTGGTTTGACAGAACTTTTTATTTCTAGGGGATTTTTATTTTATTTTTATCATTTCTAGGTAATTTCTATGGATTTTTTTTTTAATCTAGGGCCAGTGAACCTTTTATTGTAATAATTCAAACACCTTCTGTGGTTCCACTGAATTTTTGCTTGAGACATTAAGCTAAAGTATGGCAAGCCTCAAGTCACAATCAGGATTTATCCTGCCCACCTCTCCCTGCCCTTGAGCTGTTGGATATTATCCAAATGTTTCATTCAGCACATTATTTAAAATTTGTGGGGTCAAGGTAATTATGGTAACTGTTATTACAAACCTGTAAGGCTATAAATTACATATTACCCAGTAGCATCTGCCCAATTACTTCCTCTCCTAATAAGCTGTGCCCTTTGCCTGTGTGTCTTTCAGTTCATGGCAGAACATGGGAACGAAGCAATGAAAGCCAAGTATGAGGCTGTAGTTCCGGTCTACTACTACAAGCCCACACACAAGGACTGCCAGTGAGTCACAGTGGCTCATTACCTTTGACCTCATGCCCTTTCTGCTATTGCTGCTAATACAATGATCTTAATTTTGCTTAGTCTTCATATCGCATTTGCCGAGTTGCCGCTCATAGAAAAAAATGTGCTGGGATGTGGTACAGTTCAAACTGAAGCAGTGGTTGCTGATCCTCTGTGACTGGGCTCCTTAAGGCCTCTCCTGCCATGCACAGAAGCAGCATGTTAGCACCACGTTTGCTGCATGACAGAGCTTGTATGCGAAGATGTAAGGGATACCCTTGTGGACTTGTCCTGTGGAGTCCACTAATCGATATGCAGTAATGGATTCGTTATGTGTGATTAAATGTGTGGAGTGGATGGACGCATTGCCACTCCTGTCATCACTCTCATGCTTTCAGCACTGGAGCAGTCCTGAGACGCGGTATGTGGATCTGCACGCACAGAGACTGGCTGCAAAAACAAAAAACAACAAGGTCAACAGTGCATATCCTCCCCACAGTCAAGATGCCATGTAGATCAAATGAATGGGATTCTGTCTGCAGCGGCAGCAGCAACAGCAGCAGTTCTCTGGCACTTTCATAAATGTTCCCTTCTTCCCAAGTCCCCCTTAGCCTTTGGTTAAATCCAAGCGTAGTCACAGGCTGACATACTTGTTGCCATGAGAGACAAGAAGGGGATAATGAGGATTCTGCACTTGTTTCCTTTAACAACAAAAAAAAAAACTTCCCAAGTTTTCTTTTCCTCTTTTTTTTCTCCGTTTTTTTATTTTGCGAGGGGATTGCATCATGCAGTGCAGCTGTCGTTCGCCCAATGAAGAGATGTTCATGTAGCTGTGAATCGAATAAAGGGACTGGATCCTGTGGGTGTGAAGTCTTAAACAGAACTCTGAGCGTTTCTGCTGCTGAAAGAGGTGTGATCTTACCGCTTCCTGTAGCGTGGTTCTTTGAACAGGTTCGCGCGCTCAGCCTGCACTGCTAACAAGGAGCATGGTGGTTCTCCCAGAGTGTCTGATAACGAGGTGTTACACGCTCCGTATTGTTCCTGCTGTGTTTGTCATCTGACTTGGGAGCTGGAGATTAAGACTGGGAGCGAATGTGTCAGTCTCGTGTTGCATCGCGATGAGTCATTTAACACTTCCTCTCTTATCAGGGTACACGTTATTCTGATGTGCTTTGTCCCCACCCCGAAGTGATTTTGAAAAACGCCCAAAAAAAAAAAAAAAAAAACTTTCACATCATGGCGTCGCGTTAAGTGGGAACATATTGATCACAGCCGGTACCCAAAAAAACTTCCTCAAGAACTTCCTCATCGGCCTCGCTCACCCTCTGCATCTTTAATGAACAATTTGTCCTCTTTCCCTCTGCATGTATTTAAGAGCGAGCGAGGCTCTCTCGCAGATCAATAGGCTGTCGGGCGCTTCCTAATTATATCGCGAGCGCGGCTCGTCCCTCGGTAATCAGCAGCCATTAATTCTCATCAGCGTTCCCCGGGCCGCAGTCCTCGCCGCGTGGCCGGCGTGTCATTATCCGTGCCTCTCTCGCTGCAAATCAGCGCTCTGAGTGGGAATGGAGCCGGCTGATTATCCCACTTGACCTTCGCCGGTCCGACCGGAAACAGAAAGGGGGAAGACGCTAAGCAACAGCTGAGGGCTGCGCTCGGCAAATGTTAATGGCCACTCCAGAGGGTGTTGGCGGCGGCCCCCCCCCGGGGTGTGCCGTTTCCCGCGCCTGGCCGCACGGATCCCTTGTAATTAGCCTGCTGTTGCTGCGACAGGAGTCTACGAGTGTCAGCCAACCACGGCGCCATCTGGGCTTGAGAGTCCCAAGAGGACTCCTCCAGTCGTTGCAATGACCTGGCGTCTACAGTGTGACAAGATGTGTTGCTTCTTAGATGTGGCCCTGCCTGTTTTTTTTTCCCATACTGGTCCAGTAAAGTGCTTGCAGCATGGCTCTTAACGGTGGGAGAATCTGGTCCCGGTTCCACAGTGTCGGTGTGCTTTCACGCGCTTGCTGTTCCTCACAGCACCCTCTCCAGAAATCCTTCCAAGTGTTTAGAACTTTTAGACTGAAGGAGTCTTTGTTCAAAATGAGCCCAAGCAAAGGTCTATGCTTGAGTCCTCTACATTAGTTGAGTCCCAGATCACTCTAATACTCCTGTTTGCTATCACTCGACATTTGAGAGTGCGTCACCCTCCATATTACGTTTGTCAGAGGTGAGGGCATGGGGTAATAATTAGCTAGCTGGCTGTATAACCAGAAAGCCAACTTATAAAGATCCAGGTGGTTTACTAGCCAGCTTGTCACATCTCCAGATGACAGGTGTTGCTTGACAGGCTAATGATTTCCAGTTATTGATTGCTTAGATTTTCCTTTATTTGAAAAGGTTGTGAGGCTTACTGAGCTCTGCTTTTGTTCTTAAACAATTCTTTTATCGAATGCCGTTTTTGCTACACTTTGAATGAGAACAGAGAGTGTCCCCAAGTGAACATTTTATACCTCTCGCTTTCTCATCTCCCCTCCTCCCCATACTATTTACTGACTCACTGGTCCAGTCGGTGATGTCAGAAAAGTGATGTCAGATCTTGTGGGGGCCTCTGGTGAAGGGAATAGGGGAGAGGAGGCAGTTTGGGACAAAGCTACAGATTATGGATTTATGAGATTATTCTATTTCATTATTCTCTTATTCTTGTTCTTTGTGTCTCTTAAAGCTTTGGTTGCATGCTTTCTTTTGCTTTGTGCTGTGTTTTATGGAGCGTAGTGTGTGCATGCGCATGCATGCATGTATACATGTGTGTGCATGTGTGTGTGTGTCCTAGGTTTAATGGAGTGTCTGTGTCTGTGTGCAGGGTTCTGAAAGAGCAGTGGATCAGGGCTAAATATGAGAGGAAGGAGTTCATGGAGTCTGGGAGGAAGCTGACCTACGAGGAGGGTGAGTGTAGCGGCATAGCGGCATCCTCAGTCTACAGCGTTGTCGTACACCACATCCTGTATGACCTTTTCATCACGCTCGTTACAAAATAAAAAATCTTTATCATCCTGCAACAGTTCATTTTGACACTTTCAGTGCACGATAAAGCAGTTTAATTTTATGACGATGCGCTTTCTCAGTGCTGTTGGTGTAGTGCAGTCAGTTTATAGGGCATTTAAATGGCACATTTATATAGAGGGCTGTTAGAGTTTGATGGTTCATTTGTGTACAGTAGTCTTAGTGTACGACGATAGATTAAATATACTGTTATCACTGTATAATGGTTTGTTTATAGGCAGTTTGTATGCAGTGTCATGGTGTTGACAGCACAGGCTGGCAGGTCTCTGCTGTCTTTTTGGGGGGGTGTGTGTGACAGTGGTGTCACGGTGGCGTTGCAGGGACCAGGGACGGCATGCTGATGAAGAGGGGACGGGACAACGGTCAGTTCCTCAGCAGGCGGTTCGTGCTCATGGAGAGGGAGGGCACGCTGAAATACTTCACCAAGTACGACGTGAGTCTGGGCTGGGGCCGACACCCCGGGTCTCGCTCACCGGTCTGGCAGTGTTGTTAACCTAGTCTGACACTGTTGCAAATTCAACTTGAATGGATACAGCTTGGATCTTTCATGTTAGAAGTTCCTCTGGATAGGAGCGTCTGCTTAATAAATGTAATGTAAAGTCTAAGCGATTGTTAGCTTAAGCTCATGCTTCTTTGAGGAGGCACCCTGAGAAGCGATTGTCATTTCTGTTTCCTGTGCTGCTGCACTGGGTTTCTATACCATGTCCCCCACTTCCTCCATTGCTACATTTCACTACTGATCAAATGTCACTTTGGGGCTGCCTCCGCTATCATTGTATCATACATTATAAATAAATCACGGACACGTGTATTTCTGTTCAGGGCTGAGAACCTTTGGATTGGGTCTTGGGATGATGAACAGTGTCTATCACAGAGCACCACTGTGTTGTAAAAATGGAATATTACAAAGGCATAAATGCAGGGAGTTCATATTTTGAGTAGTTCACACTGAAATGCATACTTTGGGTCCGGTAAAGAGGCACTTCTATACGTGCTTCATTTGACACCCGAATGGTACGGAAATGTGAGCGCTATGAGGAAGGCATGTCCAGACTGGACTCTGGCATGCAGACTGAAACTCTCTGCACATCTCCTATGTAGTATGAAACCAATTACTCAAATCCCTGAATCCCCAAGTCCCTGCAATAATTCTGTTTAATCACTGTTTACTTGCATGTCATTCTTGATTCCCATGGCCTTTGAACAGTTTTCTTGCAGGAGATGGGATTGCTTTGTAATTCCTGACGACGCAGTCAAAGCATAGCAGGGCTTATTTTTTTCTGTTGTTCAGTTTTGACCATATAGGCTCTTAAAGTAGGTCACACTTAAAAGAACCTCACAACAACACTGCATGAAATATTCAGGTGTAACCCAGGGATTCAAACAGACTACATTAAGAGCGCTTTAGCCAATTTATGCCAGGCAAATCACTTAGTCAGACTCACTTAGATGCCAAATTTAGATGGTAGTTCAACTATTGTTGCCAATTTAAAAAAAAACAAAATCCTTTATTTATAAATTACCCGTGTTTGGCAGTGGCTCCTGCACTTATTTGTCTGTACAGTCAGAACTAATTCACTACAGTTTGTCTTCCAACACATAGCAGGCCAAACGAGAAGACCTTGATTAACCTTTGAACCCTTCACCTCCACCACAGGCCAAGGAGCCCAAAGCGGTAATCAAAGTGGACTCCATCAATGCCAGTTTCCAGCCAGAGAAGATCGGGAACCCCAACGGGCTGCAGATCACCTATCTGAAGGACTACAGCACCCGCAACATCTTCTTGTACCACGAGAACGGCAAGGTGAAACAGGAGCGGGTTGGAGTAACTTGTTTCACTCCCTACCCCTGTCGTGTATCCTCCAGATAATCACCTTCTCTGCTCTGTCCCAACAGGAGATTGTGGACTGGTTCAACTCCATCAGAGCCGTTCAGTTCCATTACCTGAAGGTGGCCTTCCCAGGAGCAACTGACGCAGAGGTTGGTGCACCGTGGTTGTGCTCTTCTTCCCCATTCTTATTGCAGGACCACGCTGGTCACACGGCACCTCTCTCTCAGTCCCTGCATCCTTGTGTGTTCCATCTGTGCTCGAAAGCAGAAAGACCCAGAAATTCAGTCAAAACCACCACAAATCTTTTCCCAGATTCACACAGTACCGTATCTCAGCAAAGCTGCTTTTCCCCTTAAGATGGCTTGATGTGTATTTCTACTGAATTCAAGAATCGTTTTATCGTAATACAGTTCTGGAGTCGTTGTATCATATTTTTTCCTTTCATTTTGAACAGCACTCCTTGGACAGTTTTGATTATAACGTTGGGTCACTTGTAATGTGTGGCTGCATTTTTCAGAGAGGATTTGTTCCTTTTGATTGAAGAGGAGAGAATGAATCTCTTGACAGCTTTGATTGCATCTAGGGGACTAGGGGACAGTGGCATGACAGAGGTATATCCAAGTGAGAGTTATCTCCTCTTGTCTGTCCCTCAGCTGAAGCCCAAACTGACCAGGAACTTCCTGAAGGAGGGTTACATGGAGAAGACGGGACCGAGGGTAAGCTACTGAGTGCTATCCAACATGACTAACTGTGACATCTCCTGCTGTCTGTAGAAACAGCTGTGGAGAGCTGATTGTTCATAAATGCCTGTGACAGAGTATTGCGATCGTGGTTTATGATTAATGACAAGCATGCGGTAGGTACACTGTCTCAGCTCCACCCCACCCAGAGTGCAAAGCATGTTCGCTACAAAGGATTTTCTGTTTAAATGGTGGCACCTAATCCACATAATAAAACTACTATTGTTCCTTTACTAGCAACAAAGGAAACATTCAATGCACAATAACAAATATGTGCACACCTTGCCTTACTCTCTTGATGAGGCAGAGGATGCATGCAACGCCCTGTGTTTTCAAGGGTACAATTACATTCGCCTTGATGAGTAACAGTCGCCGTCGCAGTCAGCAGCGCTGAAGATGCCTTTGTTTTTCCGTCCAGGACTTCCATTTTTTAACCAGCTCTCAGAGCCGTCAGTCAGCAGAACTCAATGAAATCACACACAGATGGATATGGAGCCGAGCGGAGACTGTTTAGCGTTAGCAGTTTTCTCACCGGGATAATTGGCGGCTTCGTTCCTGAGGAACGAGCCGCCGCGGCGCGGGCCGCATTGTTCCCGGCAGACGCGCGGGAGAGCGGGGCCAGTCAGAACAATGCGCTCGTCACTCAGCGCACAGCTTAATTCCTACATGTCCATCAACAGGGGGGAGAAAAAAGGCAATCGTGCTAATTGAGTTTGAAAAACTGTGTTTTTAAATGGGGGCTGGTGCGCTCTTGCAGAGCTGTGGAGCTCCGGTATGGAGGCAAACACAGTGAAAGAATCAGATGTGTGTACAGAGAGAAACCATGAAAAGCAGAAAAGTAAAGAAAGACAAGAGCCCGTGACGCTGGAAAGTTACAGCAGGCACTGTTCTGTCAGCAGAAATACTTGCATGTGTTTTGGGGCCTGCTCTCTTACCACATTGAAACAGGTGTTTACTCGGTTGTTGTTAAGAGACAGTTGCAGGAGACCAGGATCAATCTCCCTACAAGAGTAATCACCTGTGTTATTGACAGTTGTCTGATGTGGTGCTTACAGAAGCGGTCTTGAAACCAGAAGGTTGCAGGCTTCATTCCTAGGTGAAACACTTCCATTGTTCTCTTGAGAAAGGCACTTTCTGATGGTGAATTGTTTCAGTTCCACTCTGGTTGATACATTAGCTACGTGAGTTGTCCTGGACAATGGTGTCTGCCGGACAAATACAGTGAGTAATGTCATGTCCCCTCTCTGTCACTCTCTCACAGCAAACAGAGGGCTTTAAGAAGCGCTGGTTCACTCTGGATCACAGGCGGCTGATGTACTTCAAAGATCCGCTGGTAAGACAAGTGTCCTGCTGCCAGTTTTCTCAGGAACAGCAGCGATACCACCAACAGTCTGTTCTATGTTTGAACATGCTTTGGATAGCATGCAGATGTGTGTTGTTGTTCTAGCTGTGCAGATATTTTTGTGTGATGCTTACATCATATGCCTCCTATTTAATTTGCTGGTTTTCTTTAGCTTGAACAAGCTTTGAATAGCTTTCACGAAAAAAAAGTGTATAAAGACATTTTATTGTTGTTATTGTTGTCAGAAGTGTAAATGTAGCCTTGTATAGATGCCAGTAGTAGAATACGTAAGCGTTTGCTCCGCAATGTGGAAAAAGCTGCCAGGTCATTACACTCCTCAGTAAAGTCTAGCTTAAACTACAAGCGTGTGGCTTGTTTTTTATGTTCTCAGACATTTTACTACTGTTGTTGTATGTTATGTTAAACAAAGGCTTATTTCATATGTGTGAATGTGTGTAGACGGTGTAGCTAGCAGATGCATCTGTAATCTGAGATGAGATAAAAAGAGCCCACAATGAGGCAGAGCAGCTGTGGGAGGAAATGACTACCGGAGGCTTCCCTGAACTCGCATTAGGCCCGAATTAATTAGAACAAAAAAAAACACACACACACAAAACAGCAAGATTTTAATTATGTATTGCTTATCACGCCCAGATCCCTGCACGGAGTCAATTAAACATGTCTGCTAGCGCTGATCCCTATTTCAGGACAATCAGAAAATAAATTGAAAATGTAAACTGATAATTGGATTAATGATTTGGCAAGAGGCCTGTTGCAGCAGCAGCTGGGAGGCAATGGGGATTCAAACCCACAAGCCCCTGGGGTTATTTTGGGGCCATGCATCCCTTATGCGGCGCGATGGCCATGTGGCATTGGGATCCCTTCTCTCACTGTGGTCTTGTTCTTACCCAGGATGCCTTTGCCAAGGGGGAGGTGTTCCTGGGCCACAGGGACCTGGGGTATAGCGCCAGCCCCGGCCTTCCTGCAGGCACCCACTGCAACGGAGCCTGGCAGTACGGCATCACCATAGTGACGCCAGACCGCAGCTTCCTGTTTACCTGCGAGACTGAGAGCGAGCAGCAGGATTGGCTGAACCACTTCAACGCCGTCATCGGGACCACGATGACACCGCAGGAGTACTCCAGTAAGCAACGCTCTTGGATCGTCTCCAGCTGTATCAGTTTGTCTGCGGATGTCAGCCTGGCTGTGTGTTTGCCTGTGTATGCGTGCGTGCAATGCATGCATGTGCGCTTGTGTGTGTGTGGGTTTGAGGGCTATTGCAAGTGCATAAGGAGTGTATATATGCTCCAGTGAATGACAAAGCGTTGCTTGCTTTCGCAGTGGAGGCTCTGTTCAAGCACAAACACTGATGGACATGAACACTGCCGTCCCTTTGTGGTCCCCCATCACTTGTCGACTCTTCAGTGACCAGGTGGACTTCTTCACTGTTTTAACCCTCAGCTGGCTCACACCGGTTCATCGGTGCGCCAACCACGGAGGCCTCTGCTGCATCATGGGAAATAAGACTGGAACCGGTGAGGCCCTGGGCAGCTGAGAGATGTGTTCCGCATAACTACCTACAAACAAATACATCTCCCAGCATCCCACCAGAGGTGCCTTTAACTAAACGAATGCTTGTGACCATTCACTGAACTGTTCGGACTATTTTATGGTACCCTCCTCTGTTAGTGGCATGTGTGCTCTGAATGTTTGCTGACAGAGGGGAACCGCTCAAAAAGGAATCGTATTCCAAACACCTCCAGTACCATCACAGACTTGGGCAAGATTCTTATGTTGCAACTCATGTGAAACTCGATGGAGTCATTTCAAGGCAGTGTAGATCCCCCTGACTGTTCATCTAGATAAAGGCACCTTTGGCTCAAACATCCTGATGTATTGATCGTCATAGTATCACCCCTCAGTCAAACAGGGCTGATAGAGAGAAGGGGGTGGAGAATCACCTGTATTATCACCTGTATTTATGAAACTGAAGGGAAGCCCAGACCACAGACCTGACTGAACTGTAACCCACTTTGGTACACTTTCGTTATGATGAGTTAAAGCTGGCTAGTAGCGGATCATAATTTTGTTTTGCTGTGGACCTCTGTTTGAAGACGGAAACATGACCACAAACAGAATCACTCTAAATCTGTTGATGATACCGCCCTTCAGAGTATCTGCACACTAAGATAATTTTTATTGCTTTTATTTCAGCATGTTTGCCAGGCTGATTCAGCATATGATGGTTTCCATGCCAACCCTTGAATTTCATATTTGATTCTGTATAATGAAAGATTATACTGCTGACTTTCATTTGAAAAAGCAAGCAGTTCTTCAGAACAAAGCATGGCAATGCATTAGGGGTTTATGAAATTGTTTTAATCTAATATTCAATTTTAATAACCTCAATTTTAATAAGTTATTACACATACGGCCTCACCTTTTCTGAAGATCGCACATTGAGGTCATGAATGCATACATTACAAAAATGAAGAGTTGATGAAATAGAAGAAAATTAATGACTTTTCTACGTCTGTCGAATCCCAATTAAGATGCATCATTACCAGTTCATTACTGAAGTAAAGTTTTTTAGAGCACATAAAGATTTCAAAGACTTCTCTGGAAAGACTGACACCTGCTGGCAGTCTATTACAGTTATTCCCTACTCCCAGCTATATGCAGTAGTATATCTGATACATTAGATAATCCCTTGGAGAAGAGCCTCTGCCAAATGAATAAATAATGTTAAAACTAATAAATCAATAATAATAAAAACAGTGACTTTTAATATAGCCCTGCCATGTGTAATGAGGTGGCAGAAAGTACTGGTAGTTATTAATATTGGATGTTTGATTAAGATGGTTACGTAAGCCCTTGAATATTTCATTGTGAAACCAGGGCGCCCCCTAGTGGTATTTTTTTCAGATCTTGGTATGACAGCTGGGTCATATCATTTGCCTTACTTCAGTATATTATTGCACAAATTATTTCAATTACTCCAATTTAATTATTAACTTTACAGAAATGTCCTATACTTTTCAGTAGGATCTTCAGTATTTAAACTGGATGTTTTAAAAGGGTAGAAATTCAGGGTCTTATGAATATTAAAAGGAATCTTCTCGTGTAATCTGTTATTCTTGCTCATGATTGTATTATTGTTTCATGATCTATAAGAACATGTAGAGACTACAGCTGAATAAATCTGGTTGAATTTCAACATAAGGACCTGATTTCTGAGATTTCCCATTCACTGTATTGTGAATAGTAAAACATAGTAAAACTCAGTTTTTATGGCTTGATCTTTTTGTCCAGTCTTCTGACCTGGCATTCTCTGAATGGGCCCGCAACATGCTGTGTCTCTTGACGTTGTGCTGCTGTGAGTCTTCTTCCTATCATGTGCTAAAGAGTTGATTAAAAAATGACCTCTGAGTGATGACTAATGAGTGCTGTGTCAGGCCTGCTCTGGCATGCTCTCATTCACTTTGCTCTGCAGTTTCACCTGGCCCCGCCCGTAGCTGTCCTTAGGCATTGATCACAAGTACGAGCAAGTGTGAGAGCAGGTCAGCAGAACAGAACAGTCTAAATCTGACCATAGATTCGCGGTTCTCTCTCAGGAAACCATAGGCCTTCTGTCCATCACTCTGCACATTTGCTAATGTTTTTTCTTATGTGAGGTTTGGTGTGTGTGTGTCTGAGTTTGTGTGTGTGTGTGTGCGTGTGTGTGCGTGTATGTGTGTGTGCGTGTATGTGTGTGTGTGTGTGTGTGTGTGTGTGTACGTGTGTGTACGTGTGTGTGTGTGTGTGTGTGTGTGCGTGTGTGTGCGTGTATGTGTGTGTGCGTGTATGTACGTGTGTGTGTGTGTGTGCGTGTACGTGTGCGTGTGCGTGTACGTGTGTGTGTGCATGTGCGTGTATGTGTGTGTGTGTGCGTGTGTATGCGTGTATGTGTGTGTGTGCGTGTGCGTGTGCGTGTGCGTGTGCGTGTGCGTGTGCGTGTACGTGTGCGTGTGCGTGTGTGTGTGTGCGGATATATGTATGTGTTTTTTCATATGCATTATGCATTCTGCTAGGCTGTGCATTTGTGGCATGCCTGTAATTGTATGTCCATTTTGTATCTGTGTCCTTTTAAACCTGAGGAAGAGAAGGGGGCATGAGAGCAATCGCTTAGTTTGGATATGTGCAAAACTGCACCCGGGTGTTCAGAGACGCGGAGGACGGCCAAGCCACATGCCTCGTAAATCCTGCATGTCATGCGGGGTGGCACCTACGTGAGAGGGGCGAGAGGAGAGGGGCACTGGAGGGAGACGCTTCAGTATAGAATCCACATCCCAAATAAGGGACGCATGAACAGGACTACCCGGGTGCCTCATGCCGGAGGACCACTGAAACAGAGAGCGCGAGGTGGTCCGGACTGGAGCGAGAGAGAGAGATTAGCGGCGAGAGGAACGAGGAGAGCTTGAATTCTGGGAGTCAGGGGGAGAATCTGGCTGCCGTTGGGAGATTCGGCTCTAGGGCCCGCCAGAGACTCCGTTACGGGACACTAGGCTGGGAGGAACAGGCATAAATCGTCAGCCAATCTGCCCTCAATCTCCCAGCTGCCCTTACGCCCAGGACCAACCAACAGCACAGACACAGGGGAGCTGTTTCATGGATGTGCGGAGGCTTTGCGCAGCAAAAAGCTTAAGAACCAGACCAACGATGAAACGCGTTTCTGGGGCTTCGCTAGGGTGTGTCCACCACCCCAGCGCCCGTCTTAGCAGGACACCTTGAGCATGTGCGCCTTCGTGACTTTGCTCCTGTTCTGCTTTTTTATTTTTTTACTGGATACAGGGGAGGGACTCAAACAAGCTAGTGTTTGTCTGGCAACCCCACGATGGAATCGGGGTGGGGGAATCAACATGAGGAGATGCAGCTGCATTAAACAGGACACCCTGTGCGACCCTCTTCTCCACAGCCTGGAGGAATTGCATTACTGACTTTGATATTTAATTAGCACACAGGGCAGTGCAGAATACCGACCCTGAATATCAGACCTGAGACGAGTCCGTAGCGCAAGGGGAAGGACGCCTCTGTCTGAAGAGGTTGTTAGCATTTCAAAAGGTAACTGTTACTCTCTCTCTCTCTGCAACGTCACTGAACAGGTGAACATGGAGTGAAGATTTGTGCTAAAGGTCGCTGAATTGATATATCAAAGGAACTACAGATCATGACCACCTTGCTTTTAAGTATCCAGTGCTTCGTCTACACCAGTATCTTTTCTCAAGCTCGGAACACTCCAACTCAAATAGCATGGAATGGTTGTTACCACCGCGGCTGAGTGAGGCACTTTGAACTGATTTTTCCATTGCTTAACGCTGGAAACTCTGGACGTCGCTCTAGCATGAACCAGACGCCCAATGCCACGTCGGCGCAGGTGGGGCCCAGCCAGGGCAGCGGCCTGTGGGTGACGTCGCTGCTCGGCGCCACGCTGCTGACCATGTGCGTGCTGGGTGTGACGGGGAACGTCTACACTCTGGTGATCACCAAGACGGCAGCGCTGCGCCGGACGGGCTCCATGTACGTCTACATCCTGAACCTGGCCCTGGCCGACCTGCTCTACCTGTCCACCATCCCCTTCGTGGTGTGCACCTACTTTGCCCAGGACTGGCTATTTGGGGAGGTGGGCTGCCGTGTGCTGCTGAGCCTGGACCTGCTCACCATGCACGCCAGCGTCTTCGTGCTTGGCGCCATGAGCTTTGAGCGCTACCGGGCCGTGGCCTCGCCCTTCAGGGCCCGGCACTCGTCCACCAGGGGGCGCAAGCTGGTGGCCCTGGCCATCTGGGGGGCGTCCCTGCTGCTCACCCTGCCCATGATGGTGATGATCCGCCTGCGCGAGGGCAAGCCCAACTCGGCTGGGCGCAGCAAGCGCATCTGCTTCCCCACCTGGACCCCCGAGGCCTTCAAGGCCTACCTGAGCGTCCTGTTCTGCACCAGCGTCCTTCTCCCGGGGCTAGTCATTGTGGGGCTGTACGCCGGGCTGGCCAGGAGGTACTGGGCGGCCCAGGCCAGCCTGGGCGGCAGCAGCCGGTCAGCGCGGAGGAGGGGGCTCAGGCAGAGGGTCGTGACCATGATCTTCTGCATCATCCTGGCCTACTGGGCCTGCTTCCTGCCCTTCTGGGCCTGGCAGCTGGCCAGGCTCTTCTCGCCCGACTCCCTAAGGGCCCTGTCGCCGGCCGCCCAAACCTACGTCAACTTCTTCGTCACCTGCCTCACCTACGGCAACAGCTGTGTGAACCCCCTGCTGTACACTCTGCTGACGCACAGCTACAAGGACTACCTGGCACAGAAGGGGCAGGCGTCGGGGTCCAGCAGGGGGGATCCAGGCGGGTCGGCGGGTGCAGCCGCCACGCAGGACTTGTAGAGCGGGAGATCTGGTTGGACCCTCACGTATTTCCATTGCACAGACTTGTGTGGAAGTGGCTTATAGTTATGCATTACATTCTGTGATGTATACTGCAGTGGGAACCTCATATCAGGGGCCAAAAAAAAGTTCATCCTGGTGTCCTTTGTATGAAACAGTGTCATACCATTACAACTGCATGTGTCATGATCATGGAGTAATAATGAGCCATTTTGCATTGTGTTGAGACTCTAAGCACTGGGAGGTGTTGATACTCCAGCCACAGAGGTCCCCGGTCCTTGCTTTGCTATGCAATGAGTACACGATCCTATGTGGCCATGGATTCATCCTTTACTGAGTGCTGTTTTAGAGCTGATATGAAAATCACAGAGGAACTGGATTTTTTTTCCCTTTTTTTCAAAATCACAGAAAACTGGCAACTTCTTAACTGATAAGAGAAATACACAATGCTATTTTTGTTCCTACTTTGAGTTCATGTTTAACTTTAGAAATGGCATTATTTTCTGTTTCAGTGTTGCTGCAGTTTTCTCATTTGCGTTTTGTAATTTTGACAGATCTTTGAACTGGGATTTCAATCCCTTCTTACCGTGTGCTCTTTCGTTATTTGTGTATCCATGGTGCCAGTCCCTTTCATCTCTGTGCCTCATCTCTTTATGCCTCTCAACGTCTAGACAAGCAGTGATCACAGGCTTATTTACTGTCTCTGTGAAACAGATATCCATGTCTTTCTACAGCCCTCCCTCCCCCAAAATGTCATATGTATAAACTACTAAAAAGTAAAGGGAAAATTCCCTTTGATTGCCGTGCCACGTTTCGTAGAATACTGTCTATCTCAAATCACACTGAACGCCCCATGAAGGGCAAAAGGGAAGTCTGGTAAAGCACTGAGAAATTGCTTGCAGCTCCTTTTCGTGTATGGCCGTCCAGATCACTACCAGTGGGTTGGAGCGCCATAATGCAATCGTGGATAGAGGGCTGATATATTTTACCTTGTGCTGAATTCAGTAGGATGAAGTCCCAAAGCTAGGAAATACATAAACTGCCATCCCACTGGAGGGGCAAGTCAGTCTTTTCAGGCTTCTTTTTTGTGCCATGGTATTAAGGATATGTGGAAGCAGTGCCCTCTACTGCATATAAGGCAAAAATGAAGCATTTAGCTTGACTCAAAACTACACTGGATTGCTCCAAACCGTTTCTTTATGCTGCTGCTAATTTGATATTACTTTAAGACTTTAATCAATAAACACATATTTTCTTCATTTCATTCTTTGAAAAAGTACTAACTGATTAAATTGTGAAATAATAATTCTCTGATAACTTGAAATATGTAATTACATACCATTGATCATGTTACTTGTGTCTGTATTTTCAGTCAAATGTATTGTCTCCAGTTTTGTCATTTCCTGTTTTCTATAATGACGTTGAGACTGAGAACAAAGATCCCATCTGTAGTGCTGCTGGTTGTTTCATTCTGAGTATGTCTGTGTACGTGTGTGCATGCACGTACATGAATGTGGCTGTGCACAAGTGTGTGTGTGTGTGTGTGCGTGCATGGACATTATCACCATTCAGCAGACACTCTTATCCAGAGTGACTTACAAGGGTGTGGGTACAAAGTGCATGTCTGTGTGTGCATGTCTGTGCAAACTTGCTTGTACATGTATGTGTGCACACCCAGATGCAGTGTGTCCACTGTATCTTATTTCCTCTGTGCTGGTGTCTGGGTTGGACCCTCCTCCCAGGAATGTAGCCTTGGTCCGTCACATTCCTCAGCCAGGGTGAGCACGGCGTTTCGTGTTGCTCTGCAAATTGTCCTGCGGAATGTAGCTCCTCCAAGCCCAGGCCATTATTCACCACTCCGAGAAAAGTACACTAACAAGACGGGCAAACCGCTGCACCTTGACAGCGCTCTGCTCCCGAGCACCGTCACCGAACTGTCACTGAACTGCGGGTGACTGACTCAATGAACTGCGGCCGCTGAACTGCAGCCACTGAATCGATGGACCGTGACCACTGAACCGCTGAGCTGCGCTCAATGAATCACTGAACCGTGACCATTGAACCGGTGAGCTACAGTCCCACCAGGTGAAGCACAGCAATGGAAAAAATATGTGTTTTGTTAGGGGAAAAAAATACCAGATTTCACACTGAGGTGACATTGAATTGACAAGGACGAAATGGACTGGTCAAAGAGGGCTTGCAAACACACTGAGAGTACTCTCCTCTTTTTGCTGACAAGAAAAGACATTTTGTAATTTCATGTTTGCTCACTTGTCAGAGGACTGGTTGATAATACAATCTATTCCTGCCCCCGTAGACCATGAAGGGCAACCTATAATTTATCTGAAACTAGTCTACAGAAAGGAAAAAAACTCCTCGTCTTGTAATGAGACATGAACCAAAGTAAAAAATAAAAAGTAGCAAAAAAAACAAAAAGAAGAGAAGTGTGGAATTTCAAACTATATGGATCGCACAGGACACCCACAGCTCCTCCAAGCTACCACAAGCCCAGCCTTGTAGTAATGTGCAGTTGCTCTGTTCAAATTACATGCATATATATCATTTACATTTATTTATTTAGCAGATGCTTTTATCCAAAGGGACGTACAAAAGTGCATACAGTAAGTATAGCGACAGTACGGGGACAGGATGTGTACAGTTCCACAATGTGACAAGTCTGTTTGAGGACGCAGTGCTAGTTAATTTATACAACTACAGGGTATAGGGCAACTAACAAGATCCAAATTCAAGACAGCGCAATGAGTGCCAAAGTAAAGACGATAACAAAAAACACAGCAATTTTTAACAGCACTGATCCAGATGGGGAGTTGAGAGATGACAGCAGACAGAAGTTGGGAAGTGACCACTCGGGGATTGTGTGATAGGTCAGTCCAGATAGAGTCTCAAGAGATGTACGTATGTATAATGTATGTATACATGCTTTCTATGTATGAGTGAACAGGTAAACAAACAACAGACAGAACCTCAATAGGCTATGAAAAGCACTGACCTGAGAGCATTTCATATTTCCTGTGACTATCACATGTCTGCATCAGCTTAACAGAAGGAACACAAGTCTCCTGCAGATCTTTATCAAAGTTTATGCCATCAGTACTCTGCCGGTCACAATGACCCAGGGGCAAATGAGTATGAAGTCTGAGCTGCAAGTGGATGGGTGGTGGTATTCAGTTTTTTTCTTATATGACTTCATGTATTTTTAACAATAGTATTTGTGTTTTATTGCAATCTCCATATTATGTTTGTACATTTATATGCAGTGCCTAGATACATTTACATTTCCATCTCTCAAGATCCTAAAAATGCCCTGCTCCACCTGGTAGTTCAATATGAGTTAACTTTCTCCATGTTGGGTCTTAAATGAAACAAATGAAAACATTTCTTTAAATCCTTGGTAGGCCTTTCTTTACCCCCGCTGTTGCTATTTTCCCCCATGTGACCCCATCTTTGGATTACTGAAATGGTGGATGCCTTTTCAGTGTGCAGCAGAATGGACAGAGATTGAGGAACTGCACCATGCACAGATTGAGGATCTTTGATCAATGTACATTGCTAAGGTACATTACTGCAGCTATGTGACTATATAATGTGAGCTATATATTGAATTTAACCCTGGATAAATCTACCAAGCAATGTGCACATGTCAAATGAAGAGTGTGTCCAATCTTAATTGAAGGGTGTGCTTGTTGCCCTTATGTACCCAAGCTTTGAAAATCAGGAGGACAGTGTTGCAGAATTAATGACAGCTACATGCAGGCACCGACAACAAAACTTTCCATATTGAGATAGTGGTTTATTGACATATCTGGAGAGACTCCCACATTCTGAGCGGCCATCGGGACACCCCTTGTTCAAGTCTACCATGGAAAAAAGTGCATTGTGCTTGTACAAACACAAGTATGCTGTCACAGGAAGTCACAATGTTAAAGGCACTGATGTTTATGTAGTACAGACAATATGCAGTCATGGAATGGCTGAACAGCCAATGAGCAGTCAGACAAGGGATCAGAACAGCCAATCTGCAGTCAGAAAGGGGATGCCTAGTGGCTCTTGGCTGGCCTACTTCATCTTGAAGCCCTTGATCCTTACATCCCCCTGAACGTGAATGTGTTTATATTTGTCGTCGCCAAAACGGTTGGGGAAGTGCATCACGTGACCGTCGGGCAGTTTAATCCGGAAACTGTCGTTGTCGAAAGAAATGGTGATCTGGGAGAGGTGATGAGGGATTCAGGGAAAGAAAGATCAGAGGAAGATAAACAGAGGGATGCAGAGAGGTGGCAGAAGAGCAGTTACCATAGCAATAAACAATACAGTCCAACTCATTTATTAACTCAATACGACACTGAAAAACATGTTGAAGACTAAATATACTCAGACTAATTATATACTGTAGATTGCGGTATGTTTTAATGAGAGAATTGCCTGTAACTATTTAAAGACAAGAATCTACTGTATGACTAAATGGGTAAGAGTTTCTTGGACATAAAACTATGAGAGCATGCAATGATGCCATTCCACCACTGGAGGTCACCCACACCAAAGACCAAGTCAGCTAATAAAACTATCTCACTGGAGTCAAGATGCTCTTTTACAAGGTGACAACATTTCTCCTATCAGCAGTTAGGAGCCACTATAACCCTTAAAAGCAAGTGCACAACAGCCAGTTTCACAAGTGATTTATGGGTAAAGATTGCTGACTGAAGAGGTTCATTGTACAGTGTAGTACTTTTCCAATGGCAGCAGAAGGCTGCATTTTTAGAGACAAGTGATAGGGAGACTTATCCAATGGATGTCCAGTAGAGGCCTGTAACAGAATAAGAGAGCACTGCAGAGAACTGTGCAGAGATTCCTCACTGGGGCACTTGCTCAATGCCCCTACCCCAGGCCTCACCTTGAATTCCTCCCCGTGCTGGAAGGGGAAGTTGCCCTCCCTCTCCTCGCTGCTCCAGGAGCCATTATGCAGGGAGTTGCAGACGATGGTGCGGTGGTCTCCCTCATGGTCGAAGCGTGGGTTGAAGTGCAGTGCAATGTTGTCATCCGAGTGGCCGATGTTGATGACGAAACTGAGAGATGGCAAAACATGCAATCAGGAAGCAGAGAAACGAGTCGTGGGCATGGCCCACGCTGACAACTGACAGCGAAAGGGCCCAATGATGTTGCGAGAATAAGTGAAAACAGGTAGAGGTTCGACGGGGAAATGGCAAGCTCAGCTGAGCCAGAGGAACGTTTACTCACGTATTTGCATCACCGTTGGGGACGCCAGTGATCTTCAGATCCAAGCCTGCCTTGAAGGACATGTTCTTCAGCTCTAGCTTCTGTTAAAAACAGAGGAGAGAGGAGTGCCACTGCAGTACATTCACACACTATGCAGTCAGCAGGAAAACCTTTATTACACTTATTGCACATCTTCATGCAGCATATGCAGGCGGGAGGGAAATACCACACCCCCCCACACCATGGACACTTAACACCTCACAACACTCTTACACCTTACGGACTGGGATTTAGTATTCAATTACCTCACCCTCTCTCACTCTCTCTGTTATACAGAGTTTTCTCCAGTCTATTGGTTTGTTTTGGTTTGTGCAATAATTCAATTCAATAGTTCAATAATTTACTGTGCAATAATTCATAGTGTGTATTTTTATATAGTGTGTATAGTGTGTATTTATTCATAATGTGTATTTTTTATATAGGTGTATTTATTACTTTTTATGCTGCTCTTTTAATTGCCTTTCTTTGCCTGTTTTTTTTTTCATATATATAAAAGCTGACTCAGTGAGTTACGCACAAGAATTCCAATGTACCTGTACTGTCCTGTACCTGTGCAAATGGCAATAAAATCTCTTGATCTTGGTCTTGATCTTGATTTAATGGCCTGCTATAGGTGCTCACTAGAGTAAGGGACTCAGAGAGTCATTTGACGAAATGCTGACCACTTCTGAAAAAAAGCCATTTCCAGTACGAGAAGTGATCATGAGGCAAAAAAGCCACACAGCATTCAACATGCTGACCTTGTAACTTCTCTCTTTTCTACTTTTCTACAACTTTTCTATATTAGTTCTCAAGAGCTGACTGTACTATACTAATGGATACATGTGAAATTAATTTTAAACACCTTTTCAAATGACCCATTCCCATTAACAGCAGGTATTTGAAACATAGGACACCAGGCAGGACTGATGTTTACTCTGGGGTAATGTTTTCTTCGTTAAAAGATATCTCTGTACTGTGCCCACATTTTGAGGTTACCCAGGAACACATGCTCATCTCCAGCACCTTATTTGAAGTGCAATGAGATATCTCTTGCTAAGACACAATTCACAACATGACCTGACCATCTGTAGCTCTCTGGCAGCTGCTGAGTTCAAAGAGGCTTACTTGTTCAGTTTTAAAGGACTTTTATGTGGTTCCCACAGAAGTTATAGGCAAGAAGTATGCTACAATACAGTCAATCCAGATGGATAGTTTTCAACACACTGCTTCTTAAATAACTGAGCAATCAAACCCAATGAAAGTGCTCAGCTCTCTACAGCAGAGTACTCCCACTAGGTTCAAGTCAAACCATTCTCAGCCCTCAGGCAATCAGATCAACTGCTATTGGTACTGCTGTCTGTTAGCAGAGTAAACAGTTTGGCATGAAATTTCAGAAAACATGTGTGGGCTTTAAATTGAGGGCATTATTAATGGTTGAGGAAATGTGAAGGTAAACCTGGATCTGGGAACAGAAGCACCTGTTTCAGGTAAACTTCTCTCAGTCCAGTTCTGAAGTTCTATGGTCAGTGAGCTGGCAGTCATAAATCTTATTGCTGATATATTATTGAGGGGTAAAAATAGCCCTCCATATTATGCGATGTCATCATTAGACTTAAATGAACTTTAAAATGAAGTCATTTTCTTTTTCGCAGCAGGCCTGGCACGGCATGTATCCAGGACTTCAACATGGAACTCAACCCAAAGGAATCTCATCTAAAGAGTGTGTATATGGAGAAATCGATCATGATTGTCCATTTCTGTCTCTATGACATAGCATATATACCGGCTGTGAGGGAATTACCAGAGGCTAAGATTTGTCACAATGCCAATACAAATCTCAAGCCACCTTCAACCACCCTCAGTCCTTTTTGCGGGACTAATCAAGCTTAGCAATAAAGACCATTATGACTCATTAGGAAGGGGAAATGCAGTAGTTGCTTACGTGCGACTACTAGAGCCATGCTGTAAATTCCACCCACAGACATCTTTAGTCTGCTTTACTCTGCTTCATCATTGATGGCTTACTCGTGTGCTGAATGTCCTGGCTTCCAATGAAGAGACCTAAACATTTAGAATTCCCTGTGTACAGCAATGATCAATCATCAGCTTCCTACACAGTTGACACATAGTGATGATCAGTACTGTATGATGCAGTGACCTAAGGTGGATGAGGCATCTGACAATTGGGGCTTTGCACACAGGGATCAAGTTGTTGAACATTGTGCAACAGAAACTGACTGTTTAGACTCATTCATCATAGACTTTATTCCAGACATTATTGCATTTGCTCTCTGCAAAGAATCCTGGTATGCACACTCAGAAATGTTGATTGCCCTCAGTTGTCGATATGTTGACTTTGACCAGTGAGCACACAATGAGATGAGGTGGTGCTACTATAGCTTTCTAGGTGGGGATACCTTAGTAACAATAGAGTTCAGTGCAGGGTTATCTCCTAAGCAAGCTCCATATTAATGATACACCACATTAACGATTTAGGGGTCATAAAGAGGAGGGAACAGGAACAAGCACCATATGACTGTTGTAACAGTCATCACAGTGACAGTAAATCCATAAAACACCCACACAGTTGCTGGAGCTAACATTTCGTAACCCTGACACCAAGTGTTTTGCATGGCATGCTCCATACCAACATGGACCTCTCCCAGGAGATTCACTCCAAGATATGTCTATCTGTGTGTTTAACCCAGAATTGGGTGGAGCAGCCCACATATCACACCCAGTTTCCCTTGATACCTGATAGGCCATATAAGGTGAGTTCCCCCCAGAAAGGTCATCATTTTACTTCATAATGTCTACCTACTACATGTTTACTTTCAGGTCCTCACATGCAATGAGTTCTCTGTAGTGTCGGAACCCCCACCATTATCATTAGTGCCTTGTTAATGTTAATGTGTAACCCCCCCATTCCAATGAATTAACTTTCACCACATCTGAGGTCTAACATGGAATCTGAGAGCCAGACACCAGGGTTGAATCACAGAGTAAACTGAGAGTAAAACATTAGTTTGGGACACCTACCAAGGTCTACATGTGCAATTATTAATTTAGCCGATAAAACCATTTGTCCTTTACACTGTCCATTACTGTGCGTTTCATTGTGGTGAGTAATACAAGGTTTGTTTTCCACTGAACAGATGGGTTCATGAGCCTTGTAGAAGATACTCTTGTCATATTGGTCTTGGTTTCGTGGTCTATTATTTCAGCAAGGAGTTTTTTTTTTTTTTTTTTAACTAAAAAGGTTCTCTGTCTTGCTCTGTATAGACCCTGTAGAGTCTGATCCTGTGTCCATCTGGGCTGTAACTCATCTATGTTAGCGTGACCAGCTAACACAAAACACTCTCATAATTTTCCTGTAACATTATAAGGAGGTTAAAAGGAAATGTACACTAAGGCATTGAGCTCTGAAGCAAGGACACAGTACACTCTTAAGAGTATCCCTGGTTTGTCATACTGAGATTAAACTGTTTTACAGTTTCGAAAGTTCATATAAATTATCCAAAGATATGTATGATCTTACAAAAAGGTCATCCTAAAACCAGATTGAAATGTAACTCTGTGCTACTTCATTGATATTTGAAGCTGCACTTGCTCACTATCCTAAATAGCCTGGAAACTATTTTAAAGTGACAAAAATGCGATGCGGGATTGCATAAAAAAGTATACACTTGCTCCTGTTCTCACACTCCTTATTGGATTAAAAAATATTTTGCTCAAACAACACAATCTACACACTGTAGAAGATGAGCTTTGTGAAATGTCATTTCGAGTTTAAGGTTGTCTTCGCCAAGTGAAGGCTACCTGAGGGTCACCAAACATGCTTTAATGGATAGCATCACTAAAAAATCGGCAGTGCAGTAGAGCAATACCCTTAAACACAATAGAACAATGACAGACGAAATCATTCACTCCCTGATATCAGCATCACACAACACGGATTAGAGTTAAATCACAGTAAGATAAATATAATTAATTCTCTTTAATGCTAGCGAAGAGCAATGTCTATGTATGCCGTCAAATATTTATCCAGTTCTGAGCGAAATTAATTGTTTGGAATGCTGATGCACCATCATCACCATCATAAAATATCTGGAGTTACATGTGTACTCTGAAACGTTTTAATAAACGACTTACACTCATCTTGGCTCTTCCGTCGCGGAGAGTGCACTGGGAGAAGACCTTCACAGCTGACCAACTTGGTCTTTAACAGGAGGAAATAGAAATAGTGTGATTCGCGTATTTATGAGCAAAACGGGAGTCACGAGTCCTGACAAGCCGAAACCAATCAGATCGACAGAAGAGAACGCCTTCAGTATTAAGGTATTATTGATTCTACGATATCTCGGACTTTGGTCAGCCTTGTGTGGTTTCTGATTGGATCCGAACAGCGATGTACATTTACTTCCTGGTTCGTCAAACTGCAGAAACCAAAGTTCCCGTGACTGCTTAGCTGCGGTGAGGCCACCTAACGGATCGGAAAGTATGTAATACTGAGGTGCAGCGGTGGCGAGCTGCATACTACTGACTGCGAATCACGCTTTTGATAGATCTGCATTACCTTCCGTTGGAAGCAAGGCAGAAAAAAATCGACATGCTCTTTTTTAAGTGTAAGAATCGCTTTACAACCAAGATAATGTAACACTTAATTTTGTTCTCCTTGTTTCTGTGTGACGACCAGCGGGAATCTGATCGTATTTAACCTTTTTACCGATTTTACGTTATTCCGATTATGTTCTTTTCTCATTTGCCTAACATACAGGTATATGCCCATGTCATAATAACCAAGTAAGCCTGGAGAAAACAAAAAAACAACGAGTAAAATAGGTTCCTTCTGCCCCCAACTCTAAGTCCAAATTTTCGGGGACTATTTTACTTTCGGCGTTGCTATCAACGCCTGGCGCGCCACCTGCGAACAACCATTTGATTTAGCTGAGGCGGAAATTAATAGGCCTGAATAGGTTCTTTAACACGCCGGTTGATAACCTTTCAATGGTAAGACACACTTAACGGTCCATGTAAACAAGTCAATGTTGGAGGGGTAAAGAGCTTAGGAAAATACATTGGAACGGAAACAATCGAAATGAGGAAGAAACGAATAAAACCTTATTGTTCATCCTCTTTCTGTACGTACTGTTTTTATTAATAAAACTACTTTAATACGCGACATTGTGGTGGTGTCACTTATAATTGCTGTCGGGAGTATACATAACACTAAGAACAGATTCAAAGCGTTCCATAGGCGTTACTAAAAGTACCTACCTATCAATTGCTAGAAGTAACTACCTATCAATGTTTTATAAGCTGGAGTCAAAACTACAGTTATGTAGTTCGACTGGCAGGTGTTACATTTCCCCTCTTAACTGCTCATACAGTTTTTCTGTCTTTACTCACTTTATGTTGCTTTGTTCTGCTATAACATCTATCATTTGTTCAAAAATTCACTTCATGTTTGTCTGTATGTGTTTTTGTTATTCCAGTTTATTTCATTTCCTTCCCTTTTCATTTATTAGTCACTGTTTGCTGTTATAATTAATAAAGTTGTGTTTTTATTTATTTACACGATTGTCTTGTCTTTTTAGTGTTTTCAAACCAGGCCCTAACAGACATAAAGGTCCTCTAGTTATTGAATTGGGTATTTGCTGCAGAATTTACTGTCCTCATCAAAATTCCCAAGTCCACTGCCTCTCAGGGAACAGCAGTATTTCCTTCATTAATGGTGACCTCTCTGAGGCAAGCCATAACCACACCATAACTGGTGCCCTCTTTACTACGGATAGGCATGTTCCCTACGTATAGCTAGTTGTAGTTTTACATGGCCTTGGATGCTATGCTTTTGCCTAGTAGAACTTTGAATGATATTCAGTCCAACGCTGTCTACATATTATTTATGTTCATTTTGTTGGACATTTGAATGCAGCTTATAGCTAGCTGTGTTTGTGTGTGTATTCCTGGTATTTTATATGCATTCATTGGCCAGCTATCAAGGTATTTTAGCATTGTACAGTGTTACACTGCTGTGTTAAACAGCATGTTATTACATTGTCATTACTATTCATTTCTCAGCCATTACGTAGTGCACTGCATCTGTTGCTTTCAGTTTTACTCCATTGCATTGTATTGATGAATAAACACTAAAGCATATGTGCTCATATTATCTCCTAAGTGGCTTTTGAAATGAGTTCAGCTGTTTGCATATCAGTGGAGGGGAACACACAGTGAGGGAAGAACATTACATTACATTGCATTACATTGCAATACATTACATTACATGATTACATTCATTTAACAGACGATCGCATCCAGAGCGACTGCCAGCACAAAAGAACAGAAAAAATTGTCATATTGTTACCATATCAGTTACATGATGACATGGAAAGATTATATAGCCTTTGTGACAGAAAGGTTAAATCTTCATCAGCTGAGCACTGCTATTTTGTGGGAAGTGAGCTCCCACAATGTGCAGAGTGTGCAGGAGAGCTTTGCTGTAACGCCGGTCAAGAAGTGTTGCATTTCCTTCCTTTTTCAGCTGCTGTGTACTCTTTGTACTGTTATTGCTTAATTGGGCAGATCCAATCTTTTTGAGTGAAGGACTCTGCCGAGTTGTTCTTCATCCCTCCTTCTCTCCTCTTACGCGAGAGGAGCGGCACTGCACACCCATGGTGGTGTGTCCTGAGCTGTCCTGCAGTGGCGCCAGTGCAGTGTGGATTTAGGGCAGAGTACTGTTGTGCAAACAGGGCGCCCCCACCATAAAACTGCTGACACACAGGGGACAGGAAAATGATGAATTATGAAGGAACAGATAATCTGTCAGACTGCATATCATTCAAACAACTACCACACAAGGTGTCAGTATTCATCTCTGCATGGGTCATACACATGAATTGTACAGACTTGCTGCACAATGAATAGTGCTACCCCATACTGTACTTTAATTAGTTATGTGTAATACTACACTATAATTTTACATTAAAAGAGCTTTGGCTGTTTAGAGGTTTGAAAATGCTAGTGGGACTCTAGGGAATACTATATATGGGCATGTCATTGTTTAGCCTGCTTCCAAACTAACTATGACAATACTATTAATTTGCTATAATGCATCTACTGTAGAAATGTGCTACATGGAGGAAGTTCTCAAATGTATCATTTGTTACTTTGATTGCTATATTTGAAAGAATTGAAATTTGAAATTCTTGGTAATTGGTAAATAAAAAACAGGACAGGCATTTCTGGTTATTAGGCACTGACAAGCAACACCGATCATGCATTCAGTCTGCTGTCTGCTGAATTTGCAGTCTGCTGAATTACTGATAACAATGTATTGCAAGGCTAAACTTTGAATGACTGTCTATATGCATATATAAGCCTATAAGTTTCAAAGCAAGGTTGTCAGCAAAAGAGTGAATTCAAAAGCAATTGCAATTTGCAACAAGCACAGTCGGGGCGTAAACTCTTGTGATGCAACTAAAAATTATCTTGAAAATATTGGTTTATAAATTTAAAAAGCCACCCCTTTACACACAGAAATTCAATGTACTCATTACTGAGGTCATATTGAAACAAATTAAAAGGAAATGTAACTATTTAAATAAGAAATGTATTTACTCTCAGTTAGTTATGCTGTCTGTTGAAAATGTACAGTGTAGTCTCCCTAAATGTAGTCAAGTTATTCCCCTACTCACCTCACTTCTTTGGCTTCCTGTTATTGCTCGGATCAAGTTTAAAACCTTGGTGCTGGCATGCAGGACAGTGAATGGGACAGCCCCCTCATACCTACAACCACTCTGCAAACCCTATAATCCATCAAGACACTATGCTGGGCAATTATGGGGCAACTAACTGTCCCATCCCAACGGGGTTGCTCCTCTCAGACATAATCTGTCTGTACTGGTCCTTCAATGGTGGAATGAGCTCCCCATGGAGGTTAGGGCAGCAGAATCACTTCAGACTGCATTTCAGTTCCACCTCAAACACCACCCCCTAGCACCTGCTACCTCTAGTATTTCATGTTGATTATACATGTAATATTTTGATGTATTTTGAATTCTGTGATCTAGTGACTGATATATCATAGAATACTTGGGTTCCGTTGCCTAGTCATATTGCGCAAGATAACTTGTGGTAGGGCTTGAATGGTGTTATGCTCACACTCATAGGTTGTTAGCCTGGTCTGACACTGTTGCTCATTTAACCTGAATGGAAACACGTTCTATTGTGCTCGAAGTTGCTCTGGATAAGAGTGTCTGCTAAATGTATGTAATGTAATGTAACGTAATGTAATGTAATGCTTCCTACAGGTTTCGTCAGTTTCCCTGTGCTGTGTTAAAATCTGTGCAACACTGCCACACTGTGTTGAAAACTAAGTAACACGCTACAAAATGCTGGATACTTGCATAGTACTTTTTGTTTTTATAATTATTTATGTATGATATAATTTCTGATAAACAGACCTGTAGAAAGCCCGATATAAAACTCTAGCATAATAGTAGAAAAGTGGCGATAGATGTTCACTCGGGTAGTACGCAAAATACACATGGTATATATCTCAGCCTATGTATTCATGCTTTAACCATTACAGATTTCATTACATTTTTATGATTACTTTCTTTCTTAATTACTTATGTATTAATTTAAAATGTAATACCAGTTTGTTACCAGAAACAATTCAGTTACGGTTGATCTTTGGGGGATATGGAGGGGTGATGAAGGTGTGAAGCAGGAAGGATCAGGTCTTTGATCCATACGGTGGGAACCAGGTGTTTGGGATGGGAAAATACTAGGCTGGTCGTTGCTCCGTGTGTCTGTGGTGTGGGCAGACTAGACCGGTAGGTGCTACAGGTGTCCTGGGTGGGGGGGGGCAGGGCAGTTTGTAGGAGCAGAAAGATGGTCAGGATTAATTTCTCGCTGCAGTTGAGTTTGTGTTAGCTTTTCGTTAATTTTGACAATCTAAAAAGCGTTATCGATATCTACAGTTGAAATGAATATTTGATAACTGGGATTTGATCATTGGGAGTCAGAATCATATTTGTTGCGAGTAAAGAATCTACAGTAGTAAGGCGAACCGCGCATGCGTAAAGCCGTGGCGCTTCCTTGCAACTCTTTGCATCAGCAGTGGGTCGGGTCGGGTAGGTGACGTCAGCGAGACAAGACAGCAAGGTGTTATAAATCCTCATGAATAGGGCACATAACTTTACACATGTATTTAGTAGCTTACGCCTTATATAACTGGATGTAAAACTGTTACTTCTGCGAAGGAGTGAGGTTGGCAAATTGTGCTTAGCGTGGTTTGAAGGTATGTAACAGTAATCGCAATGACTGTTATAACTAGTAGAATTCAAAGTAGCGCATTCATGAAAAGCAACAACATGCAAGGCACAGTTGTAGGCTAATGACATGCAAGACACTGATTCAGACTGTTGACTAGTTTTAAATAGCTCCTTCAGAACGAGGAGATATATGTTGAATAATTCATGAGGAGGTGTGGTGGCCACGCGGATTAATATTAACGAGGCCATCGGTGCGTGGCTACAACCCTATTGGTATGTTATTGTAGCCTAGCTAGCTAGCAAAGTGAATGTCAGTTAGTTAACCAGTATCCCTGTGATTAGCTGAAGCGCGCTGGTATATTAGGAAGCATTTGGGCATGTGTACAATGAATACCTTGGCGGTTACGCTTCGTCTGCCACACATATGCAATTAACGTTAGCACATCTTTCGGAGAAACCGGTTGTGATCTTGCTTCCTTGTCAGCTGGTTAACTAGTCTAGCAACTTGGTCGTAAGCATATAGCTGTAGCTAGCTAGCTAGCTTCCTTGCAAGTTTGCTAGCTGCAATCATTTACCCATCCGGCTAGCTATTTACTGAGCCTAGATATATAACGTTAACCCTAGACAAGAGATTTGTTGTTTTCTGTGTGTACAAGGTTGGAGGGGATGGCGACAACAGAGCCGAGTCTAAGTCCGGGTCCAGTACCCACAGCTGAGTCCCTTGTTCCCGCTTGCATGTTTGCGCCGGACCGTGGATGTGGGGAGGACGCGTCCGGAACAGAAGACTGTGAGGACGGCGAGACGTTCAACGGCGAGGCCGCGGATCACTTAGACTTTACCAGCAAGGTAGGCCGCATGTCATGTAGCTCGTTATTGCTGACGTTTTTAATGATAACATATGTCGGCTTTCATGTGTGTTGCCCGTATATTTCCATTATTGTAATGTGTAGGTAGTGGTTTTAACAGATGTAGTTAAGTAGTGGCGCTCAAACACGTCAACCCTTGTTTAGCTAGCCAGTATTTACCTATGGTTAGCTAGCAACTTGGTGTTGCACAAATGAATGACACGTCTTGAGTCGTGGTGCAGTGTACTACTTAGTGAGAGCTTGCTAAATTACCGTTTTCTACCTAGGTAACTATATATGGTAATGACAGTGACAAGAATATAATTCAACGCTTTAATGTGTTTAGCTCGTTAATTGGGTAACACGAAGTGGGAACATGACTAGCTGTACTTTCAAAAAAGTTGAATTTTGAATGAAGCTACATTTCTTTGGTATTTTAACCTATCTGGCCAGAGTTTTTGCAATACTGCTGTCATTATCAAGTGTTAGAGTAAGTTGAGGTAGTTTAGCAAAGTGGCTAAAGTGCTAACCACTAGTGCTAAATACAGCAAGTCTAGATTTGTTCGAATTAAAGTATCAGTTCCTTATACAACGCTAAATGATAACAAACAGCAACTGATATCAGAGTTCACCTTGGGAGTTCAAGACCTAAATGAATGATAGCAAGTGCTAATTTGATTTGAGTTCGCTGCAGTTGTCCCACGGGCTATTTACATACCCCAGATTGTAACATGACGCCAAAGACACGTTGCCGGCTATATACATTGCTGTTTTATAGAAGGGAATCCTGTTGGACACTATCGGTAGCTAACAAGCAAACCTCTAATTTTCTCAACGACCGTAACTTAACTCGTGACTGCCATCATTTACCACTTTGATGATTTACATGGACTCGAGCAAAAGAGTACATAATAGAGTCCATAAACTTCTTTCTATTTGTTGTATTTTATACCTCTTTATTTATTTTATTCAATTTATTCTTTTGTTGTTTTGATGTGTGCCGGACGGTGCAGTTGTGACACTCAAATTTCCTTCGGGATTAATAAAGTATTTCTTATTCTTAATACTCCCATGCGTGAGTCAAACAAGCTGGCAGTTGATCTGGCTTGACATTTGACATCAGGCACATTGTATCAATGTCTGCGTCAGGGCTGCTAGGGGACAAAAGTCCCAGCCTTTGCCAAACGGTGGCCGTTTCTCTCTTGTGATTTTCCCATTCTTTCCCAGCTTTTCGTGCGTGATTGGGGCTGTGGGGGGCCTCCCCTCTGTAGGTGATGTCACAATGCCCCGTATTGAACAAGTTCCAGAATTAGCAAACATGCAGTATCAGCTCACCGCTGTGGGGAATCCCAGACTGCCAGATCTGATGAAACTTAGGTGTAACTGGAAGGCTGTTATGCATAAAATGTTATTGTATTGTTGTATATGTTAAGATACAGTCACATTGCAGAAACCAGCGTGCCGTTTCACAGCTTGCTATGCTATGAAGGGTATCATTGACCATTTCCTTATCTTCATTCTCCAACATTAATCTGTGAACAATCTAATCAACACAAGGCATTATCTTTGAATTTACCCTGAATGATCATTTGATTGTTACTCAGCTTTGTTTTATCTAAAGGTGGATTTTATGAGATCAGCACTAAAGCATGAGTGAGGTTGAAAGACCAGCACTCACCATGTGACATGAGAAATGCTAGGAAGGGCAGAGTTGGCAGCGTGATCACAGATAAATTGCAGACACACTGGAGCACCTTGATTATGAACCTGTCACACTGGAAAGGTCAGAGCGGGAGATCTCATTTCAAAGCAAATAAGACCCTTTCCGAACCCCTGAAGAATGCAAGTTCATGTCGAGCGCCAACAGCTCATCAGCTAATTCATTTTGTTGCCTGTTTAGTTAATGGACTGAATCCATATTGAAATACACTATATGGACAAAAGTATTTGGCCACACCTGTTTTTCAGGGTTTGGGCTAGGCCCCTGATCTCCAGTGAAGGGCAATCTTAATGCTTCAGCATACCAAGACATTTTGGACAATGCTATGCTTCCAACTTTGTGGCAACAGTTTGGGGAAGGCCCTTTTCTATTCCAACATGACTGTGCCCCAGTGCACAAAGCAAGGACTATAAAGACATGGTTTGATGAGTTTGGTGTGGAAGAACTTGACTGGGCCGCACAGGGCCCTGACCTCAACCCCATCAAGCACCTTTGGGATGAACTGGAACGGAGATTGCGAGCCAGGCCTTCTCGTCCAACATCAGTGCCTGACCTCATGTATGCTCTACAGAATGAATGGGCACAAATTCCCACAGAAACACTCTTGAAGAAAGCCTTGCAAGAAGAGTGGAAGCTGTTATAGCTGCAAGAGGAGGACCAACTCCATATTAAAGTATATGTATTTGAATACAATGTCATTACAATGTAATGGTCAGGCGTCTGAATACTTTTGTCCATATAGTGTATCTTTGATACTGAAATTAGTAAAGCTGAGAAGAATGGGCTCGAGCAGTCATCAGATGGACAGGCCTGTAGCATTGCTTCGTAAGCCTGGTATCGACGTGTGTGGGAAAAGTGACAGCTGTGGGTCCTGAAGGGGCTGAGTGGTGTGATGGAGGGGGGGAAAAAAACGCGGTGCTTTTCTCACCCTGCGTCACACTGTGCATTCACGTGTGAGTGAGCTCGCACAGAGATCTATAACATGCATGTATGGCTCTGTCACAGTCTGCGGTATGAGTGTGCCTGTGCCACAGCAGGTGTGGCAATGATGCATGAAGAACCTTTAAGGGGAGTTGTCCAGGTGAATGAAATGATATTTGATGCACTTGCTGAAATGAGTCAGTCTGTTCTATCATTAAGCAGTTATGCTCCTTTCATTGTGCTGATGTTTTTTTTTTTGTTCCCCACCCCAAACAGAACAAGAACACTAGTATATACACTGTGTCATTTTGTCTGGTAAACTCTTTATTATATTTACATTTATGAATTTGGCAGATGCTTTTATCCAAAGCAACTTACAAGTGAGAGGTTACAGTTCTTTACAATGTTATCCATTTATACAGCTGGATATTTTCACTGAGGCAATTGTGGGTTAAGTACCTTGCTCAAGGGTGCAGCAGTGTCCCCGCGGGGATCGAACCGGCAACCTTACGGTTACAAGTCCTGCTTCTTAAGCACTATGCTACACAGCTCAAGTTAACGTCATGCTCTGCCAAATTCTTAAAGAGCATTAATGCGCCCTGAGGCTGTTTTTGCACAGTGAGGATTCTTGGGCCTACAGGGTCATGTCGGTTAGAACACGACCAATGTGCTCCATCCTCCTTCACAACCATTTTACTGTTGTTTAATATTCAGAACATAAACACCTTCATTCTGAGGTCTGCTGTTGAATATCTCATTCTTTGTAATTGTCTGGTAAAACATTGGATTCAAACTCTTTTCATGATGGGATTCCTGCTTGTGAAACCAAGGAACGGACTATTCAAACAAGGTTGCACTTGGAAGGTAAAAATGGCAACTTGCTGACCCTGGTGGAACAGAGACGAAGGGAATATGGATCAGGGTTGGTCTTTAAGCAATCGGTGAAAAGGAGGGAGAACCAGCGTTTATACAGGCTGATTAAACATGGGGAAGAGTTTAGGAAACATGCTGTGTGAGTGATTTAATTGAGGTCTGATGTTAATTTGTGCTGGAGGGCACAAGCTTCCTTTTTTAAGAACAAATGCAGGGGTGAGGAGAGGCCTTCCTGCTGAGTTATGTGAGGGCTCTCCCCATTTGTGCTAGAGCTGAAAATTTGTACTGAGATTAAGTATTGGAAACCATAACACTGTTTCTCTCACCATTTCCCTCTCTCCCTCTCTCTCTGTCTCTTACTCCCCCCTCCTTTTGTCTTTCTCTCCTTGTCTCTCCCTCTCTCCCTTTCTGTCCCTGAGAGTACAATCCAGTGACACAGTATTGCATTGACCCCTGCCATTGTCTGCTTGTCTCTCTGACCCATGGCAAAGGGGTTGGAGTGACCGCTGTAAAGCTGTAGAGTAACGGCATTCTCTCTGTCTCTCTCGTTGGCAGTTTGCACTGGTGAGCCCCAGCGGGGAGCAGTATGACTCGTTACTACGGCAGCTCAGGGAGCGCATGGAGGAGGGCTGTGGCGAGACCATCTACGTGGTGGGAGTGGGCTCAGGTGAGAAAGGTCCTGTCTGGTTTCCCTGCCGGCACCTGCCCTGATCTCCATCCCTCCTGCATACCGCGTCACAGCCCCGTCAACACGAACACAGCAATGGAGCTCACAAGCACAGTGGGACGGGGTGTGCGGTGGACGAAGGAGACACAGCACGCCCTGCCATTGGCCTTCGCATGTGTCGAGTTTAATGGGTGAAGCCCTCAGGGAGACGCTGACCCTCTCCACCGCATAACAGTTTACTGGAAGCCATTTTGCGTATTTCAGAGCAGTGCGTTCCACCCGCTAGAACCCGTCAGGAAAGAATCGGCACTTTCTAATTGGCGAGCTTTGTGGACAATGGCATACAAAGCCCAGATAAACTGTACCACTTGAAAGTCAAATGAATGCTGACGCCTGTGATTTTTTTGCAAGAGGGGTGCTGTGCGTTTAAGGTCAATGAGGAGCTGCTGGACTCATGATTCTCGCTATAATGCACCCCCTGCCTGTGCGTGCCTCAGCGTGCTGCCTGTGACCCAGGTGACACCCCAGGGCACTCTTCATTTAGCCTTTAACCTGCCAGCGCTCAGCCGAGCTCTCCCAGAAGAAGCAGGTCAGAGGGCAGGTCTGCTGAGGGCCTGTGGGTTTCTCCTTACTGCATGCCTGTCACACTAGCCTTGTTTTGACTCCCCATGGCTGCTCCTTAATCAGTGTATTGAGCTTCCCGGCAGTAACTGGAGATAATAGGCACCCACAGGGCCGTCCTCTGAAAAATTATTGTTCGTTCTCCTTGCAGTTATCTGTTAATGTGTATATCGAATTCAAACTCAAAATGAATTATAAGAGTTCTGGGAAAAAAAATAAAATCAATAAGAATGTGAAACTTAACTCCTGTTGGTAAATGAACACCCCAGGGAAAAAGTTATGTTTGATGAGCTTTACATGCACCAACTCTTACAAAGCACATTTTGTAAAAGTGTGTTCCTCACGCAACTACTCTAAGTGGCTTTTCAAACTTAACAGGGATAACGCGCCAATATCGTGTTACTTTTATTCGTGATCGCATGTGCTACGTGAAGGGACACTCCGGCCCACGGACCTGCACACGCACTGTGAGCCCCCGTTTCTGCACACGCTAGCCACATGTCTGACCCAGGCCAGCCAGCAGGCCAGAGCGTCAGTGTGGACGGAGCTGATTCGGGCCAGCTGAACCCTGGTTTATCTCTCCTTGTTCTCTCTTCCTCTGCTAGTCCAATTTGAAAGTGGTTTTGTTCACCCTTATTGTTGAGGTCCTTGCAAGGCCATTAGGGCAAGATACTTACAGTGTGTAAGGATGAACCCTCATCATAGTATCAGTCCTTGTGATACAGGAGCAAGGACATGGGTGCAGAATAGCAAGCACCACATTAGTGATAAAGCGTTGAGCTGAGAAAGAATGCCACAGAAGACATGCAACCAATCTGATGCCAAGTGTTTATATGGTGCTTAACGTGGTGATGAGGGAAAGCTTTCCTAATCTCATAGAAGGTGTAAGCGCAACTGTAAGAGCATTGGTAATGTACAGCATTAAGTTTCACCAATCTTCTGTAGGCTTGTTTTTGTCTTAATTTTGAACAGACCAATGTGGTCATCTCCTAAATGCATGCTATTAGTCTTTCTCAAACACCATTTTTTGGTTTGCAGTCAGTTTTTTAAAACATTTTCCACAATGGTTCAGTCTTTGTTTACAAGTGGCAGTGTCAAGGGCATCCTAAAATAGATTTGTATAATTGGCATATTGTTCCTCTCGATTGTTAATGATTAGTTATAGTCCATATTTTTGATTTATTGTGATTGCTTTTCCCCATTTAAACATCACAAAGTCATTTGTGGCCAGTTCTAGCCAGAGTTTGTGTTTGCCAGCAAGCCTCTACATCCTCCCCCTCCATTCCAGATGGGGGTGACTACGGGCTGAATGAGAGTGACATGGAGGCGTCGGTCGCCACGGTGAGATCTCTAAGCGAGCAGCTGGGGGCCGACCTCATCCTGCTGCGAGAGCGGAACGAGACAGGGGGGCGTGTTCGCGACTACCTCATCCGCCGCCGGGTGGGCGAGACCGACTTCCTGGAGGTCAGGTGAGAAGGACGGGGCGGGGCGAGCTTCCTGTCCACAGGCAGTCATCAGACAGAGGGGATGTTAACAATACATTTACATTTATTCATTTGGCAGACACTTATATCCAAAGTGACTTACAAGCGAGACAGAGTACAACACAAGCATAAGTCATATATGGAGTCACAATATTAGAAGTGCTGCATGACCAAGTTTCAATAGTTGGCCAGACAAGGTACAAGCTAGCTGGTAGAGACACAAGTGCATTAAACCATTACATTTTTTTAAAAGAAAACATAGATTAGGACATAAGGAGTTTAGGGCATAAGGAATTGCTTTAGGTCACTGATTCTCAATCCTGCTCCTGGGGCCCCCCTGCTCCGCACGTTTTCCATCTTTCCCTGCTCTACCTACCTGACTGAACTCATCAGTGGCACTTTTGATTAGCTGTGCACACCTGATTTACCTGTGTTTGCAGCAAGGATAGATGGAAGATATGCAGGACGGGGGGCTCCAAGAGTAGGATTGAGAAACACTGTGTGGTAGTGATTCAGGTGACCGGGTGAGTGCGGAAGAGCTTCCAGCGCTTGAGTCACCTCTGTACGTCACCTCTGTCCGTCAGGGTGGCGGTGGTGGGGAACGTGGACGCGGGTAAGAGCACCCTGCTGGGCGTTCTGACCCACGGCGAGCTGGACAACGGCCGCGGCTTCGCCCGGCAGAAGCTGTTCCGCCACAAGCACGAGATGGAGAGCGGCCGGACCAGCAGCGTGGGCAACGACATCCTGGGCTTCGACCAGGAGGGCCAGGTGGTCAACAAGCCCGACAGCCACGGCGGCAGCCTGGACTGGACCAAGATCTGCGAGAAGTCCTCCAAGGTCATCACCTTCATCGACCTGGCGGGACACGAGAAGTACCTGAAGACCACGGTGTTCGGCATGACGGGCCACCTACCGGACTTCTGCATGCTCATGGTGAGGAAGGGAGGGAGGAGGGAGGCAGGAGGGGAAGAGTGGGTGGGAGAGCAGGAAGGAGGAAGGAGAGAAATGCCGTGTTGATCCTTTATTTTCCCCAGCAAGTCCCACTGAGATTGATATCTCCTTCCCAAGGGAGACGTAGTGAGTGAGACTGCTGACGGTCAGTCTGAAAGTGAAACAAACAGGCATGCAAGTCCTTATCCAGAGCTACATTTCTGTCTTACATCATACACTACCTGTCAAAAGTTTTAGAACACCTCTATTTTTCCAATTTATTGAAATTTAAGCGGTTCAAGTCCAGTGAATGACCTGAAATGGAACAAAAGGAAGCCGTAAACTGCCAGAGGTTAAAATAAGTTTAGGTTACCAAAAACTAAAAATAATGTAAATTTCAGAGTTATAAAAAATCCTTTTTCAGGGAACAAATAATGGGTTAACAACTTACAGCTTTTCTGCAGCAATGGAAGTAAATTAAGCCTTGAAAGTTGATGCAAACAATTCCTACAGGCGTCCCGACTTTTGTTGACAGACAGAACATGATAACCCTTAAAAGTGTAGGTCTTTCCTTTACAGAAATTGGGGGTGCTCTAAAACTTTTGACCGGTCGTGTACATTCATACAGCTGGATATTTAACCCAGTCCTAGGATCCAAGTGCAATGCTCCTCCTGGCAGTCGAACTGTCAACCCGTGTGTCATGAGCCCTGGTCCTTCCCACTCTGGCACTATACACAGCAATGGAAAAGGCAAATTACATACCTCATTTTCTAACTCACTGATTTCCCTCACCCATTTCTTTCTTTGTCTCCCTTTGACTTTGTGCAGGTGGGCAGTAACGCTGGCATTGTTGGCATGACGAAAGAGCATCTAGGCCTGGCACTGGCCCTTAATGTGCCTGTCTTTGTGGTCGTTACCAAGATAGACATGTGTCCGGCCAACATCTTACAAGGTGAGAGAAGTGGCCTTCATACTACTGTCACGTCTGTGATTCATATCGGTCCCATTACTGCAGTGAAAGCAGTGGTTTTCTGGTGAGCTGGAAATAGAGGATGTGCAAGTCTTACCTTTAATCCAGTCACTGGTTTCAGCTGTTTCTGTTTACCTTCCTCAATTAACAATCAAATAGTTAATTTGCTGAATATCCAACACAAGTAGGTATAGCTATGTATAACGTTATTTTTCCTTACATCATAAAATTGTGGTATTTATAGTATCCAGGTTATTTGAGCTTGTGGGTAAATGCACTCTCTGTCTGTGATGGAATTCAGGGAATGTTGACAAAGTAAATATCCATTAATCCGATCTTTGCAGATTGGGAAGTTTAATATTCATGAAGAAGTTTTCAGCAAACAGAAGTTTGTATGCTTGCCATTATTACTCAAATCTGGTCTGCTGTTGAGAGAGGAAAAGTTAAAAGTATGGTTCTTTGAATTTCAATTGATTTTACTCAAACTTAATATTGTCATTTATATTCTGTAATTGTCATTTATGTACTGTGATGAAGATATGTTATAATTTGACAAAATTAAAAGAAAATTTGGGATTATTTTCTCATTAATTATACAGGTAATTGCTTTTCTTGTTAATCAAACAGACAGTCTTGTGAAACTGTCATTCTACACATTACTTCGCAGAATTGAAATGATGAATTATAGGATTAAGTTTAGTAGAAGAGGAAGGAGAAGAGGATAGGGTAGGAAGAGGATGTTAAATGTATATCGTGCCTGCTTTGAGCTCTGTGCTGTAAAAGCTAGAATGCATTCTTCAGAAACTCTGATGTTTTTTTTTCTTAATTTTTTCCGTTTTCTCCCCAATTTGAAATGGCCAATTCCCCGAATTTTGGAATGCCCAATTTGTCATCGATGTTCCGTCCCATTGCACAACCCCCACTGCCAATCTGGGAGAGCGTGGACAAGCACGTGCCCTCCTCCGAGACACGTGATGTCAGCCGCTGCTTGTTTTTGCACTGCAGTCCACAAGCTAAGCTAGCACAGAGATGAGTCTGAGGAAGACATTTCATATGCAGCTTTGGCACGTGGACCACAGGCGCCCGATCGACCAGTAGGGGTCGCTGTTGCTAATGGGACCGAAGCCCCTGCCGACGTACCCACCCCTATCCCCAGCGGAACAAAACCAATGTGTTCCGCCTGTGAGCTCCCGGTCACTGTCGGCTAGTGACACGGCTGGGATCGAACCCGGGCCGTAGCATTCAGTCTACACTAGGAATGAGTGCTTTTACCGACTGAGCCACTCGGGAGCCCCAGAAACTCTGATGTTTAATGAGCATTTAAAATGCAGATTATTCATGAATCAGATTGATGGATATCAATATGTCATCAATAACCAAAGGTAATTACACACAAATCCAAATAATCTGGATATAAGAAAATGCTGCACAGGTTTAAGGTGTAAAGAATACTAATGATATCTAAGTAAAATTGGTCCACATTGTACCTATTGGTATTGATTATATAGTAAATTAACTGTTCACTGAGGAAAGTGAATGGAAACAGTTGCCGCAAATGATTGGCTTAAAGGTGAGGCGTGCACCTCCTCTTCCCAGCTCAACAGCTACCACTTAGTGCAAGGTGTGTAAAACTCATGGCATAGAGAAATCACACCAGGCAGATAGAACGGGATTCATTTGGTCTTGTTATATGATGCCGTTTAATCTAATTTGAGTGAAACTGAGCTCATAAGTAAACTTACAGCTCAGTAAAACATTCTCAGGAGAAAAGAAGCGCAGGCTGCATACTCATTTTATGAGAGCTGGTATTTTTCTTAAATTATTTAAAATGTTAATGTGATGTGTGCGGGGGAGAAAGAACAGATCCCTGTGTGCCAAAGTGTGTGTCCCTGCTGTTTTGAAAGGGGAGTTGTGCCCGTGTGTATGAAGTGTGAATTTGTGTGTGCCGTCCCCCAGAGACCCTGAAGCTATTACAGAGGTTACTCAAGTCCCCAGGGTGCCGGAAGATTCCTGTTCTGGTGCAGAACAAAGATGATGTCATCGTCACCGCCTCCAACTTCAGCTCAGAGAGGTAGCGTCACACTGCAGTGCCCTAATGCTAGCAGCTCATCATAGCATCTATTATTTACTGGTCTATTTACTCTGTTGTGTCTGGTGGTACTTGCTGTCAAAGCAAGCAGCCAAAACAACTCAGAAATGTGTAGCCACTTGTTTTCCCTTTCTTCTAGAACAAACCTGAGTGGTCTAGTCAGGTTTCTCGACAGTCTTCCTTGTTTCTTTTGTGAATTGTTGTGTGTATGTGTGTTCGCAGGATGTGTCCCATCTTCCAAATCTCCAACGTGACGGGGGAGAACATGGACCTGCTGAAGATGTTCCTTAACCTGCTCTCCTCCAGAACGTCCTACAGCGACGAGGAGCCCGCTGAGTTCCAGATCGACGACACCTACTCCGTACCGGTACGTCTGACGGAGGCGCACGGACGCAGACGCACACAGTGAAAACGCGCACGCACACACATCCAGTGACATCCCTCCATCCATTCCCGTGTCCTGATTTCCCGTGTCCTGATTTCCCTCAGGGAGTGGGCACAGTGGTATCAGGGACTACGTTACGCGGATTGATACGACTGAACGATATCCTGTTGCTCGGCCCTGACCCCCTCGGCAACTTCGTCCCCATCGCTGTCAAATCCATCCACCGTAAGAGGATGCCGGTAAAGGAGGTGAGGGGGGGTCAGACAGCCTCCTTCGCCCTCAAAAAGGTCAGCCTCTCGTTGCTTTGGGCAGCGCATTCTTGTTTTTTCCGCTCGGGTCAGCGTTGCTATCGCGCGTCTCTGCTGCAGTAGTTTCTCTGTCTTGCTGATAGAACATCTGTCTCTGTGTGTGGACATGGATTTAGCCTTGCTTTGGGTTTGTATGTCACGCCTTTCCTCATTCATCCCTTCAGATCAAGCGTTCCACCATCAGGAAAGGCATGGTGATGGTGTCTCCCAAGCTCAGCCCGCAGGCATCATGGGAGTTTGAGGCTGAGATCCTGGTGCTGCACCACCCCACCACCATCTCGCCAAGATACCAGGCCATGGGTGAGCCTGCCACACACTGCATTACTGCTGTATTTTAATACTGCCGCACTGCCTTTTTGCCATACTTCAGTACCGCTGAACTGCAATACCACCCAGCCATGGGTTCGTCTTCCACACTGCAGTGCTGACAGCCCCATCTCTCTACCATCTCAGCCACATATACGGCCAAGTATAAGTCTGTGACACAGAAAAAGAGGTTCCCAGGGAAGGTTGGCTGTGTGTGAATTGTAGCTCCTGCACCCTATAAAACTTTCTCTGAAATACTCAAACATTGATACTGTCTCTTATCCAATTCTCCCACGTACTAAAGCAGACTTTGGAACTGTCTGTCACCTTTATTTTCCAGTACTGGTGCACTGTATTGGTGACAGGGAATAACGCCGTCTCCTCTGAATCCTAGCATCTGGGTGATGAACAGAGGGACTGTGGCAGTTGTCTACCTCTTAAATGGCACCTGGGTGTTTTTATGAGAAAATAAAACCGAGGGAAGGTGTTAGATAGGATGCACCGATCATTTAGAAGTCAGAGCTCTTGAGTGCCAGTGCCTTGAATATGGTACAGCCAACTGAACCATTTCCCTGGGGTTCCGTTTCTGATATCCGGTGACCTTTTCCTGAAATATGAACATTTCCAAATTAATATGAGATATGGAAGTTAAAGGAAATTAAAAAGCCGCTGAGTCTTTCAGATGAGTGCTTTATATACCTTTTACAGCCCTTTGAGTAGGCGAAGTGAAAGATATTTGGTTAACCCAAACCCTGAAAGTTACATCCAAGTCCAAAATAAAACTTGGATTGCACCAGCATCTCAGTTCTGACTGCAGCCTCTCATCTATTTTGGGTCTAAACTGAAAGCACTTTTGCGTGAAGGGAAAAATTGGTCATTTTCGGGATGAGTTCAGATTGCAACTTGCAAAGCGTCAGTTGAAAAATATTTTTGCCCTGACTCTAAAAACAGCTAAACATTACTGATTAGATGGCTGTTGAGTAACTGTGTACCAGTATTTTGACTGACGCCCAATTCTGATTGCAGTCACCTGTCTGTAGACTGAGCCCCATCCACCCTCTCTCACAGTCAGCATTATCTGTGGCTGTCAATACACAAACACACGCATATCCATACACATACACACACACACACACACACACACACAGACACACAGACACACAGACACACAGACACACAGACACACAGACACACACACACACACACACACACACACACACAGACACACAGACACACACACACACACACACACACACACACACACACACACACACACACACAGACACACACACACACACACACATTCAATTTCCGTGTGGGGGACTGCTATTGTACTCTTAAGATGGGTGTTTAAAGTGCTTCGGTTGTATAAATTGGTAGTGTAAACTCTAAGTTATGCGAGTCACGCTGGATAAGAGTGTCTGCTTAATGTATCGATGCGCCAGCATTTGCAAACCTCCGGCCTGCCTTTATGTCTGCGTGTCCCAGTGCACTGCGGCAGCATCAGGCAAACGGCCACCATCCTGACCATGAACAGGGACTGTCTCCGCACGGGGGACAAGGCCACCGTGCACTTCCGCTTCATCAAGACCCCCGAGTACCTGCACACGGAGCAGAGGCTGGTGTTCAGGGAGGGCCGGACCAAGGCCGTGGGCACCATCACCAAGGTTAGGGGTCGGAGCCACGGGAAACCCAAGCTCTCTCTTACCGACAGGAAGGGGCTCGGACAGAGTGGATACAGGGAGGACGGTGACAAGGGGCTGGATATGATATTTCAAATCTGACTCATCGATTGATATGAGACTTTCAGACTGTCACATCTTAAAAAAAAAATACGTGACTGGCAATGAAAAGATATGAAATAAAAAATGTTAGCAAAAAGTCAAAGAATTTTATTGTGTGCCTCAGGGGTTCCCAACTCCCATACTGTTGCTGATTGGCTGCCAGGAAAGCAAATATTCCTCAGTTCATAGAGAATTGTCAGTTTGAAAGTACATGGTTAATCAATAACAGATTTTCTAAATCAGCACATTGAATTTGGTCCAAGTTTGAGGTCTCGGCCTGAAATTCAAAACATCAAGAGACCTTGCTGCTCTCTCACCACTAGGTGGCAGCAACACCCTGGACTCACATTGTGTTTTTAAGCCGATCAGTTTAAAGAGAGCACTTAGTACTACCGATTTTTTTTTTTTTGTGATGAGGTAAATCCATTAGCCAGCCTATGGCTATGCAAGAGGATGCTTAACCTGAAATAACCTCATAAAGTGATCTGATTTAACAACTTGAATTTAATTTAGGGTTAATTTACTCTGCTCACGTTCTCAAAATATTTCAGAGGAAAGGATAACATAAATTTGCCTATCAAGCCAGCTGGATTTTTTAGTGATTTTAAACACAGAAAACTAATATGATCATATCCTTGAAATAACCAGCTCAGCTTTAGAAACAATTCATGCATTTACATCAAAGATCATGCATCTACATTTTAACAATTCATAGTTAAACTGCTACTCAAGCACATTTCAGAAAAATGGATTTGTAGACAACAATGTGAATACATTTACAAATAGTATTTACAAGTAGCCAGTAGAATAGTGAGTATGCAAGAAGCTTGATGGTGCTGTTGCTGTTGATCACATTTCAGCTTTTGCAGTCAACCAATAACCTGCCCTCCAATGCCAAGCCCCCACAAATGAAGATGCAGTCCACCAAGAAAACCCCGCCTCGACGGGAGGAGGGGTCTGCGCCAGCCAATGAGGAAGCAGCACCCGTGGGGCGACCAGCCAGTCCACACACAGCACAGCTACAAGTGAGTGGGGGCCAGGCAAGGCGTTTTTGCTCAGACTTGCGCATTGCCAGATATACATATGCCACTGAGAGCTGAAATACGATCCGTCGTTTTTGTAAGCTGTAGAGGGAGGGTGATGCTGTTGAATTAAAGTGGGAAGTTAGCGATGGGGGTAAGAAAAAGACACATTGAAAGACTGAACATACAGTGGGGGTGGAGGGTGCATGGGGGAGGAGGAGGAGGAGGAGAAGGAAGAGGAGGAGAAGGTTGAGAGCTAAAGATTGTGAGTTAAAGACTTTACCCCCCATCGGCAAACGCTGACGGTCGGAGCAAGTGTGTTTAGCCTCGCCTGTAGATTAGGCTCCATCAGCCTCTGTCTGTGTGGGCCTGATTACTGCTTGCTTCCAGCCCCCCTTATCTCTCCAGCAGCTTCTTCTGTCTGCTCCAATCTGCCAGCTAATCTCTCTGTTTCTCTCGCTGCCTGTTTCCCCTGCTCCTACCCACCTCTCCCCCCCCCCCCCCCCCCGCTTTTCCCGTCCCCGGTGTTCCCTCGCTCTCCTTTGACTCCACTTTGTTTTCCATCCTCCCCTTTCTGTGTAATTTTCCATGCCCCCCCCCCCCCCACCCACCCCAACTCCGACACATTACCATTGTTCTGCCTCACCCTTTATCCTAAATACCCCGCCCCAACGTTGCTCCGTCGCTGCCTCTCTCCCCACCGGCCTGCTCCTCTCCCTCGTTGCTTGCTGCGTTAGACAGTGGGGGAGGAAGACGCGCAGAGTAAAGATGGAAATAAAGAGAACAAGGTAAAAAAAAAAAAACATGCAGCGCACTCCTCGTGTCTCCCAGTGCACGCACGTTCTGCCCCGAAAGATTTACTTGTACTCCGTGTACATCACTGCCAAACAAGTGGCTAAAAGGGGACAGCGGTGTGGTGTAGTGTTAAGGAGCAAGGCTTGTAGCCAAAAGGCTCCTGGTTAGATTCCCCGCCGGGGCCACTGCTGCTGTACCCTTCGGCAAAGTGCTTAACCCACGGTCGCCTCAGTAAATATACAGTCATATGAATTGATAAAACTGTGGCCTCTGCTAAATGACAATACATGTACTACAATGTGGTGTAATGTAAATGGTGCGACAGCCAAGCTGGAAGCGCGGAGCATTGCGCAGCCAGTTTTACTGAGATAAGAGCAGGCGCTGTCACTCAGGATGTTGTTGGGACAGCGGACTGCAGCAGTCTTTGAATCCCACTCTCAGAATACCTCTGCCCCACCCTGACCTCAGCACCCGACAGCTGCCGCGAGCGGGCAGTTACGGTACATTTCCATGATGCGTGCATGCAAAAGGTGCCACCTGTTGCGGGAATGTGAACTGTGTATAGTGTCTCTGGCGGATCACGGGTAGCAGAGAGAAGCCAGTCATCATCAAGGCAGCTCCAGTCACGATGACTGATGCTTGTACGATGGAAATCAGATTATGGTATCTCCAACAGGCTAACGCAGTGGCCCTCTGTTGACTTCATTACGAATCAGCTGAAGTGCACGGGCACTTCGGGAACAGTAATGATCAGTTCAGGATTGATCCCGTTAATCTCAGGTGCTGTGACAGGCTGATTGATGTTAATCGCAGCGGGTTGTGCAGATGAGATGTTTTCTTTTACGGTTTCCTTTGTTGTTGTGTGATGAAATGCAGCAGGGCATGGATGTGATTTTTAATTTGCCTTTATTTCTCCCTTCAGCCAAAGTCTGGAGGAGGGGGCAGAAGACGAGGGGGCCAGCGTCACAAAGGCAAATCTCTGAGCAGCTCGACAGCAACCCCTGCTGGCGGAGTAGGGGGCTGTTAAACCCTAACTCCCCTCCTCCTCTCTTTTATATCTCAAATCTTTCCACGAAGCATCTCTATCCGCAAGTGCTGAGTTTAAAGCAGGACTGAGTTAACCACCCGACACAGCCATTGTGGACCTTTAGTTTTACTCAATTATAGCTCAAAACCATTTAACTTCATTCATAGTCCCGCCTCACTCTGTGACAGTTTGTGTTCATCTTCCAGGCAACAACCGATTCCACAGCACTCACAGACTAATCAGTTTTGTACTCACGCTAGTGTCTGTCCGACCCGCTCATCATCATCCTCGACCTCTGACCCGTCCTCATTGGACCATCTTAGCCTTCTGGGGCTGTGTCATCTCCAAACCTGTATTTCTGAACCGACTAATTTATTAAGATTTATTTATTAAAAAGAGAAGTCGTGTTTTCTGCTGTCCGGTTTATCTAGGAGAGTTGAGAAAGCCACTGCATCAAAGCTGCCCTTCCAGCCCCCAGGCCTCGCACCATGTCTGCCCTGTGGGGTATGCTCTGTGGAAAGCTGCTCTGGCAGCAGACCTCACCGAATGGCAGAGAGAAGGATGATCACAGACATACAGGGCATAGCCTTTGACTGTAAATGCTCCAACCTGTAGCAGCATTGAGCTCCAGGCAGGCCCCCTCTTTATTCTGTTCAGCCTAATACAGATTTGTAACTTTTATGTAAAACACTTTTTGGCAAACCCTTACTATGTTTTCACTCGCGGTATCAGTCCACTGCTGCCAGTGTGTCAGCCGACAGCCTGCTCTTAGACAAGGCTGTGGACCTGGAGCTGACAAAAGGGCCTATAGTAACTCTAAGCTCTAAGCAGGGCAGGCTCCAACACGACAGCGGTTCAGTCTCAAATCAAGCTGTTTTTGTGGCAGATTATCGTACGTGGCATACACTAGGCCCAAAGTGTTTCATCATCATAAAAGCTGGCTCTCATACTTGAACTCAGTGTTTCTGGTTGGAAAGAGAGCCAGCTCAATTATTCAGATTCCGCAGGTATCTAATCTGAACGCTCGGGAAAAATAGTCCCATTTATTGGCGAGAGTTGATTCACCTATCCACTCAATGGCTTGCACATTTGTTGCAATTACTCACAGCATCCCTAATAGACACTTGATACGTGTGCAATGAAAGAGCAATTACCTTTTCAGGATGAATGTATTTGTTAGCGACCAGTCGGGTATCTCGTTATATTAATTGAAGACTAAAACATACAGACAAGTGTGCCTTTTAAGAGAAGGCTCAAGTCAGTATTGACACAGTGGTGCAATTTGAAAGCTCTGTATGGACTTGAATACAGAATTGAATGTAGCTAAATTTGCATACATCATAAACAGATTTCTTCCTTGAACCATTAGTTTAGTAACAGTTAAATTATCCTAAAAGGAGTGGTGGCTTTTTAATGGAGTCTCTTGAATCATTGATTGTCGTAAAAGTTCATGTGAAAGTTATCTTCTGCACAATTTTTAGGAAAATAAAAGTTTTATATAGTGCTGTTTTGATTGCTAACCAAACCATCCTGTCAGGATAGTTAGCATTGCATTTTTCATGTAATGAGGTTAAAAAGGTTTTATACAAAAAGACATTTGATACAAATTAACACATTGTATAAAAAATGGAAGCCCATCTTGAAGACTGTCCAGTCTGTTACAACTGATGTAACAAATTAATACCGTTGTGGGTTTCAGCGGTAGGAAATGGGAAATATGTGTTTTTCATTTTTCATCTATCCTGCCCTGTAGTTAATAAAAAGCAGTTTTATGAAGGCATTATGCTCAAACAGTTCAGTAGTTTAACCTGTCCAAAGCATTAAGTCAAAACAGTACAGAAGTGGTGTCCAATCCTGGTGATATGGAAGCCCTTCAAGATTCAGCTGCTGGTTGTTATACTCTCAGTGCATTTACAAGAGTCTGTATAAATGTGTCATGTAAATATTAAGCCGACCAGACACAAAACAAATATCACATACTGCATTAGGTAGGTACCCCTTACAGAGGTTAATGCGTTACTTATAAAAAACAATATCCAAAAAGCTGTGTAGATCATACTAAAATGCCAGCTAATTGGAATTTCACTTTCCAGAGTGCTCAAAGAATTTGTTGTTCGTCGTCTGTGACTAATAATGGGACATTTTATATCCCAGTAAGGTGTGAATATTTATGGGCAGAAGAGGGTCATGCAAGGCTGTGGTGACAGGCTTAAATGCATTTTTTAAACTTCGTTTTCTAAGCATAATACAGTTTTTATTAGGTTGTGAGATGTTTGATTCATGAGGTACGGGTCCAGAAAAAGGAATGCGTAGGTTGGAAAAGGCTTTTATCAAGGAGATAATCACATAAAACTGCCAGAAGTTTTTTTCCCCTCTTTTTTTGTAGTGCATGATTTATTTTTGAAAAATGACAGAAAAATGACATGTATGTACAAAAAGATGAAAAATAAGAAAAAATTGCCATCAAACTTATATGGTGAGTTTGTGTTGTACATCCTTTTAAATAAAATGTTATCAAGTACCAACATAATGGGGTATAGTGACTGGAAAATTACTGTGCAAAGAGAACTGAGAAGGAATGATGGTACCCTTATTCAGTGGCATTAAAAAGCAAATATATATTTATTTGAAAACAGACCACATCAGAGAGTGTTCATTGCTCAAATCGCAACCTTTGTGTGGTGATTCCTGAGTACTACACCGCACCCCACGTTTAGGTTGGCAGTGAGGGGTAGTAATTGAGGAGCTGGGCTCGTGACCCAGAATTTTGTAGGTTCACATCCCAAGTGAGGCAGTGCAGTTGTACCGTTGAGTTAGCCACTTAACTTGAGTTGATTAAGGAAATATCCAGCTGTTGCATAAATTACTTCTAAGCTGTGCAGTTCACCCTGGACATGGATATCAGCGAAGCAGATAAATCCAATGTATTAGGTTAGCTCTGGCCTAAACTTGCTGGTAAATTAAAAACAAATCCTTGTGCAAACCCAGTAGGAACCGGTGCGCTCTCCACGGGGACCGGAGCGTAACAGACTCCATTTTAAATCGAAAATGTTCTCTAAATCAAATGTGGGTACAGAACGTTTTTTTCCTCAGCTTTTGAGCCGTGCCGGCTGAGAACATGCAAAGTAGGTTGATCACAGCAATCTCATGGCGATTCCCGCTGTGTTTATTTGTCATCACCAGGACAGTCCTTACAGAGACTGCACACCCACACAAGGAGCTGTGCAGCAGAGGCTAAGATCAGTCCAAGATACGTCTCTGTCATTGCAGCCGAGCCCGCTGATTAAACATGCTAAGCCGCATGCCTAAAGCTCTGGTGATAATTGTGCTCCCTCATTTTAGCTCCGACTCGACAACTCCAGTGACGGTGGTAAATTCAGCTTATTATTTATTTCAGCAGTCGCCCGGTTCATGTAGAATGATTGTTGATCCGTTCACATCTGCGCCGTTATGACTCTTTTACAAGAATCGTAGACACTAACAGACTCCAGACAATGGCTTATCTTTTACAGTATGTAGAGATGTAGTGTTTGGTGCTGACATATGTCCAGAGATTGGTTTCTTTTGATGATCAGCCATCACTTTCTGAAGAGTTAGTTCAGTCTGCAGTCAGTCTAACTGCTTTGCACCGTGTTCTTAAATTTTAATAACACACTTAAAGTGATACTGTACCTCAGGAACCTCGCACACCTGGGTCAATGTTTGACCAGAGTAAGTTAGTCTTCACCAGAATCTTGCTATTTTTTACTCTATGGCACCAGAGACCGAAGTCACAAAGGTTTCCTCATTTAAGAAGTGCATCTGCTATAGAATAGAAGCTCTTGATCATCTCCTGCATCTGGGACAAAGGACGTTCCAATAATCCTCCAAGATATGAGCATTTTCAGCTTCATTTGCATGTGCACATACGATTTGGGTTGAGCTTTGTCTCTACCAGCTAGCTTGTGTCTCTACCAGCTAGCTTGTGTCTCTACCAGCTAGCTTGTGTCTCTACCAGCTAGCTTGTGGCTCTACCAGTTAGCTTGTACCTTATCTGGCTAACTACTGAAACTCGGCCGTGCAGAACTTCTAATATTGTGACTCCGTGTATGGCCTTCGCTTGCGTTGTACTCTGCCTCACTTGTAAGTCGCTTAGGATAAAAGCGGCTGGCAAATGAATAAATGCACTGTGATGGGCTGTGTGGGTGTTGCCGTGCGCATTCTGCCTCATCCAACAACATTGATCCCGCCGCGTCAACGTTGCTGGAGCAGCAACCTCTGTCATTCTGAGAAAACCAGAGAAGCAAACAGCTGGTACTGCAGGGTTTCTCAGTGATCGAGTCAGAATGCGGCAGTGTGCTCGCTCGACGCTCCCAGCCTCGGTCCACCTCTGCAGAGACAGATCCTCAACAAGGGCGCAGCACTCTTGGTAAAGACTGGACACGGAGTGAGTGCAGCTCCGGGGTGTTCCGCAGTGAGGTGGTGGATGAGTAATGCAGGTACTAGAGAGCCGCAGTCCTCCAAACACCTCGCGCTTAGACCTTGTCACTGCGCTTAAATAGGTTCAGTCGTGCCTGCGGATACAATCAAATGCGCAGCAGCACTCTAGAAACCGGAGCAAAGAGGCCGCACAAATAGCCCACCCACCTGTAGGGCCTCATGAAGAGGCTTATTCACAATGCCGCTGTCACTGCAGACACCAGGGCGCAGTAACTTCTGAGGCAGGAACTGTTCATCATTGCTCAGTCCCAAGCAGTGTGTTAATGTTCATTCCTCCAATGTGAGTTTCCTGCCAGGCTTTCATTTTTAGATTCAAATCAGCACGCTGTATGGTTTTTACCATACCCTAGGCT